>NC_073384.1:5280410-5445410 GCF_028641065.1 Leucoraja erinaceus | reverse complement strand
CTTGTACACTCTGGGGTTTAGAAGGATGAGAGGGCATCTTATTGAAACATATAACATTATTAAGGGTTTGGACACGCTAGAGGCAGGAAACATGTTCCTGATGTTGGGGGAGTCCAGAACCAGGGGCCACAGTTTAAGAATAAGGGGTAAGCCATTTAGAACAGAGATGAGGAAAAACTTTTTCACACAGAGAGTTGTGAATCAGTAGAATTCTCTGCCACAGAGGGCGGTGGAGGCCAGTTCCCTGGATGCTTTCAAGAGAGAGTTAGATAGAGCTCTTAAGGATAGCAGAGTCAGGGGATATGGGGAGAAGGCAGGAACGGGGTACTGATTGGGGATGATCAGTCATGGTGACATTGAAGGGCCAAATGGCCGACTCCTGCACCTTTTGTCTATTGTCTATTGACCTTATTTTTCCCGGTCACCCTAACGAGATACTCAATCGAACGGCAGCTTCTGAGTCCCTCTGTTGGATTTGAATCCCCGCGCAGTCCTTCGCAAGGGTCTCTGGAATGCTGAGAAGAGGCAACTTCCATGGTGGAGGCGGCTTGATGGCCACAACAGCCGATGTTCAGTTAGAGTTAGCTTCGTACTGCCACACACTGTCAAGCCCCTCCACAGATGCTGCCTGACCCACTGAGTTCCTCCAGCACTTTGTGTTTGGGTCCTTTTTTAATACTTGCCCATTCCAGGCATAGACAAAAATCCTCACAACTCCACCCAACTCAAAATATGATGAGCGTTTTGACGGCACTGGGCCTGTACTCGCTGGGGTTTAAAAGGATGAGGGGCGCACCTCATTGAAACTTACCGAAGAGCAAACGGCCTGGATAGTAGTAAACACTGCCCAGTCCATCATCAACTCTGACCTCCCTACCATCTAGGCGATCTATCACAGTCGCTGCCCTCGGGCACTATACTCCCTCGGGCTTGGTCTCTCACTCCCAACTCTCACCCAATGTTGGCACCCCTGGATTATCTGGGACACATGACAATAAACTCTCTTGAATCTTGAATCTTGAATCTAGAGTGGATGTGGAGAGGACGTTTCCACTAGTGGGAGAGTCCAGGACTAGAGGTCACAGCCTCGGAATTAAAGGACATTCCTTTAGGAAGTCCTTTAAGGGGTTGGACAAGCTAGATGTAGGAAGATTGTTCCCAATGTTGGGGAAGTCCAGGACAAGGGGTCACAGTTTAAGGATACTGAGTTGGATGATCAGCCATGATCATATTGAATGGCGGTGCAGGCTCGAAGGGCTGAATGGCCTACTCCTGCACCTAATTTCTATGTTTCTATGTTTCTATGATAAGGGGGAAATCCTTTAAAACCGAGATGAGAAGAACTTTTTTCACACAGAGAGTGGTGAATCTCTGGAACTCTCTGCCACAGAGGGCAGTTGAGGCCAGTTCATTGGCTATATTTAAGAGAGGGAGTTAGATGTGGCCCTTGTGGCCAAAGGGATCAGGGGGTATGGAGAGAAGGCAGGTACAGGATACTGAGTTGGATGATCAGCCATGATCATATTGAATGGCGATGCAGGCTCGAAGGGCCGAATGGCCTACTCCTGCACTTATTTTCTATGTATCTATGTTTCTACGAAGGAGATGAGGAGAAATTTCTTCAGGCAGACAGTGGATAATCTGTAAGATCATAAATTTCAGGAGCAGAATTAGGCAGAATTAGGATGCAGTCGAAAGCAAGAGGAAAAAGTCAGAAAATGGAGAGTCAACAAAATCCAAGACTGAAGCTTAAACATTCCATTGTTTAAAATTTTAAGAATTCCACAAAACATACCGTACAGTGAAAGGCCCTGATAGCGTGGATGTGGAGAGGATATTTCCACTAGCTGGAGAGTCTAGGACCAGAGGGCGCGGGGCAGTTACAACCCAGCAGGATGAATGTTGATATCTCAAATTTCGTGAGTTTCAGGAGCAGAATTAGGCCATTCGGCCCATCAAGTGTACTCCAGCATTCAATCATGGATGATTTATCTTTCCCTCTCCACCCCATTCTCTTCCCTCCCCCCCACCCCCAATCACCCCTGACGCCCGTACTAATCAAGAATCTGTCGATCTCTGCCTGAAAAATATCTAACTGGTTCCAAGGAAAGACACAAAGGGCTGGATAATGTGAATACTGGCAGCATTTTTATCCCAAGGTAGAGGATTCTAAAACTAGAGGGCACAGGCTTAAGGCGAGAGGGGAGAGATTTAAGAGGGACCTCATGAAGACTTCACTCGTTACTCATGTAGAATGAACTGCCAGAGGAAGCAATAGAAGTGGATTTCATGTGTAAGAAAGAACTGCAGATGCTGGATCATATCGAAGGGAGACACAAAATGCTAGAGTAACTCAGCAGGTGAGGCAGCATTTCTGGAGAGAAGGGGTGGGCGACATTTCGGGTAGAGACCCTTCTTCAGTCTCAAGGGTCAGTACATTTCATTGTGTTATAAAGCCTCTGCCATTTGGATGGGACATGAGGAGGTGTGAAGAAGGGTCCCGACCTGAAACGTCGCCTGTCCATTCCCTCCATAGATGCTGCCTGGCCCGTTGAATTTTAGTTTAGTTTAGAGATACAGTGCGGAAACAGGCCCTTCGGCCCACCGGGTCCGCGCCGACCAGCGATCCCCGAACATTAACACCATCCTACACCAATTAAGGACATTTTTTACATTTACACCAAGCCAATTAACCTACAAACCTGCACGTCTTTGGAGTGTGGGAGGAAACCGAAGATCTCGGAGAAAAACCCACGCAGGTCACGGGGAGAACGTGCAAACTCCGTACAGACAGAACCCGTAGTCGGGATCGAACCCGGGTCTCCGGCGCTGCATTCGCTGCAAGGCAGCAACTCTACCGCTGCGCCAGCGTTACTCCAGTGTTTTGCTTCCATCTTTGGTTGAGTTCCTTCCCACACAGGTGACAACATTTTGATCAGTCCTGGGTGTGAAATATATATCAGATAAATTATATATACATTTAAAATGAAACCAAGGAGATCCTGGGGCAGTGCGTTTACTCACTTGAGCAACTACACAGGTTTGCCCAAGCCCTTAACAATCATATATGTTTCAATGAGATATCCTCTCATCCTTCTAAACTCCAGAGTGTTAATATCAGAAACTTGGTAACTTGATCGCTGAGTTACTCCAGCGCTTTGCGTCTTTTTTTTCTTTGTAAACCAGCATCTGCATAGAAACATAGAAACATAGAAATTAGGTGCAGGAGTAGGCCATTCGGCCCATCGAGCCTGCACCGCCATTCAATATGATCATGGCTGATCATCCAACTCAGTATCCCGTACCTGCCTTCTCTCCATACCCTCTGATCCCCTTAGCCACAAGGGCCACATCTAACTCCCTCTTAAATATAGCCAATGAACTGGCCTCAACTACCCTCTGTGGCAGAGAGTTCCAGAGATTCACCACTCTCTGTGTGAAAAAAAGTTCTCCTCATCTCGGTTTTAAAGGATTTCCCCCTTATCCTTAAGCTGTGACCCCTTGTCCTGGACTTCCCCAACATCGGGAACAATCTTCCTGCATCTAGCCTGTCCAACCCCTTAAGAGTTCCTCATCTGCCCTCGCGTTAAAAAAATGGTGCCTTCACCTTCACCCATTTGTGTTATTACAATGTGAAAGAGTGCGGCTCATTTTAACGAGGAGTTAAAGCATCATCTCACTCAGAAATAACCCTATGCCTGAAGTCACAGTGGCCAAAGACAGGCGTGTTAATTAGATGCTGGATCTACAATAAAGCGCAGTCTAGCCCTGGAACCTGACAGTGCAACTCTCCCCAGAGGTATAAAGTATTTAATCTAAAAGAGATCTCTGCAAAGACAGAAGAGACTCTTCAAGCAGTTCAGTGTTCATAATGAGATGGTTTTAAACTCCGAGCAAAATCAATAGCAGTCTATAGCCGCTGAGAACTGGCAGCCTCTAATGGTTTAATGGTTTATATTGACGAAATCCTATCCGGGAAATAAAATCTACTTATCTCACACCCCTATTGCCCGTACATCTCTGTTCCCGATGTTGGGGGAGTCCAGAACCAGGGGCCACCGTTTACGAATAAGGGGCAAGCCATTTAGAACGGAGACGAGGAAACAATTTTTCTCACAGAGAGTTGTGAGTGTGTGGAATTCTCTGCCTCAGAGGGCGGTGGAGGCTGGTTTTCTGGATACTTTCAAGAGAGAGCTAGATAGGGCTCTTAAAGATAGCGGAGTCAGGGGATATGGGGAGAAGGCAGGAACGGGGTACTGATTGGGGATGACCAGCCATGGTCACATTGAATGGCGGTGCTGGCTCGAAGGGCCGAATGGCCTACTCCTGCACCTTTTGTCTATTGTCTGGCCTTTGTCCAACTATCTGCCCACCAAGCCCCTTCCCCCTCCCTTGTATCCACCTGGATGTGGAGAGGATGTTTCCACCAGTGGGAGAGTCTAGGACTAGAGGGCATAGCCTCATAATTAAAGGACTATCCGTTAGGAAGGAGATGAGGGGGAATTTATTTGGTTGGAGGGTGGTGAACCTGTAGGAATTCTTTGCCACAGAAGGCTGTGGAGGCCAAGACAGTGGATATCAAGGCGAAGATTGATAAATTGTTAGTATGGGTGTCGGGGGTTATGGGGAGAAGTTAGGAGAATGGGGTTAGGAGGGAGAGATAGATCAGCCATGATTGAATGGCGGAGTAGACTTGATGGGCCAAATGGCCTAATTCTTCTCCTATCACTTTTGAACGTATGTTCCCATTATAGCCTCCATTGTATATTTTGATATATCTCTGTCCTCTCCGTGCAAGATTATAAATGGGATATAAATTAATCAGGGCCTGCTGTGATGAATGGACTTATAATGTTATTAGAGTTAAAAAGCAAATGACTGTATCCATCCACCTTGTACAAGGGAAATTAATCTATACTGGATATGAATCAGCCAACATCAGTTTAATCAGAAAACGAATCAGTTAGATTGCTGCCAGGAGATTTTATCATTTTTGGAGGAAGGCCATTTTGAAAATTAGATTAATTGATTGACTGATTTCTTTTTTTCAAAAGACGTGGCTGCCTAGTATATCTTGACTCTCAATGAGTAAGCCATTTAGAACGGAGACGAGGAAACACTTTTTCTCACAGAGAGTGGTGAGTCTGTGGAATTCTCTGCCTCAGAGGGCGGTGAAGGCAGGTTCTCTGGATGCATTCAAGAGAGAGCTAGATAGGCCTCTTAAAAATAGCGGAGTCAGGGGATATGGGGAGAAGGCAGGAACGGGGTACTGATTGTGGATGATCAGCCATGATCACACTGAATGGCGGTGCTGGCTCGAAGGGCCAAATGGCCTACTCCTGCACCTATTGTCTATTGAGTTGTATTTTTGCATTCTACGTACTTAGAGAACAGCCTTGTGGAAGTGCTGCAGGATACCGTCATGGCGTTGAAGGGACTTCAACCCGACATTTCATTATTCGTGAAGATAGGCACGAAATGCTGGAGTAACTCAGGGAGACAGACAACGTCTCTCGCCCCCCCTCCTTCCATTCCCACACTCAACTTCCTGTCCTGGGCCTCCTCCACTGTCAGAGTGAGGCCCAGTGTAAATTGGAGGAACAGCACCTCATATTTCGCTTGGGAAGTTTACACCCCAGCGGTACGAACATTGACTTCTCTAACTTCAACTAACCCTTGCTTTTCCTCTCTCTCCATCCCCTCCCCCTTCCCAGTTCTCCCGCCAGTCTGACTGTGTGCGACTACATTTTACCTGTTTACCTTCTCCCAAGTAAGAATGATTTACATTTTCCATGATCTCCTTTCCCTTTGTCCTGTTTTCACACCTTACACTTCCTTATCTGTACACTTCCTTATCTATGTACCTCCCACTCCCCTGACATCTGTCTGAAGAAGGGGTTCGACCTGAAACGTCACCCATTCCCTCTAACGCAGCTACCTGTCCCGCTGAGTGACTGCATCATTTTTTGTCTATCTGGGACAGGCAGCAATCTCTGGAGAGAAGGAATGGGTGGCGTTTTGGTTTGAGTCCCTTCTTCAGACTGAGAGTCAGGGGGGATATAGACAGTGATGTAGAGGGATATAGAACAAATGAATGAAAGATATGCAAAGAAGTAACGATGATAAAGGAAGTAGGCCGTTGTTTGCTGTTTGCTAGGTGAGAATGAGAAGCTGGTGCAACTTGGGTGGGGGAGGGATGGAGAGAGAGGGAATGCAGGAGCTACTTGAAGTGAGATAAATCAATATTCATACCACTGGGCTGTAAGCTGTGCACGCAAAATATGAGATGCTGTTCCTCCAATTTTCATTTAGCCTCACTCTGACAATTTATCGTGGTTTTACCAATGGATGGACTACATCATAATTCGAGTATGTTGCAATGGTAGATCACTATCCACCCAAAGTTTTGTCGTTTTCATTTGTTCGTAAGCTTATCAGTCATCGGAGCAGAATTAGGCCATTCGGCCCATCAAGTCTACTTCACCATTCAATCTTGTCTGATCTATCCTTCCCTCTCAACCCCATTCTCCTGCCTTCTCCCCATAACCCCTTACTCCCGTATTAATCAAGAACCTATCAATCTCCACCGTAAAAATATCCATTGACTTGGCCACCACAGCCGACTGTGGCAAAGAATTCCACAGATTCACCGCCCTTCTGATAAATAAATTCCTCCTCATCACCTTCCTTAAGGAACGTCCTTTAATTCTGAGGTTGTGGCCTCTGGTCCTAGACTCTCCCACTAGTGGAACCATCCTCTCCACATCCACTCTATCCAGGCCTTTCACTGTTTGGCTTTTCAGGGTGATATCACAGTGGCGGGGATGGTTTGTTGAAAAAGGGTTTCTGAAGAAGGGTTTCGTCCCGAAACGTTGCCTATTTCCTTCGCTCCATAGATGCTGCTCCACCCGCTGAGTTTCTCCAGCATTTTTGTGTACCTTCAATATTCCCCATGTTGTGAGAGTCCAGAACCAGGGGTCATAGCTTAAGAATAAAGGGTTGGCCATTTAGGACTGAGATGAGGAAAAACGTTTTCACCCAGAGAGTTGTGAATCTGTGGAATTCTCTGCCACAGAAGGCAGTGGAGGCCAATTCACTGGACGTTTTTCATTGGAGAGTTTGATTTTGCTCTTAGGGCTAAAGAAATCAATGGATATGGGGGAAAAGCAGGAACGGGGTACTGATTTGGGATGATCATCAATTGAATGGCAATGATGGCTCGAAGGGCCGAATGGCCTACTCCTGCACCTATTTTCTATGTTTCTATGTGAAGAAAACTCTGCAAAAGGTGATCGACAATAAGGCACAAACCAACATTCCTACTCCACTCGGGGTGTCCCATGAATCTTTCAAAGTTTCACAGCAACTTCTCTTACTGGGCCAAATGGTGAAAGAGGGAAATTCTTTATTAGTTTCCTGTTCAGTCTTCGGCAGCTTTTATTTGGGATTGTACAGTTTAGTTTAGTTCAGAGATACAGCGCAGAAACAGGCCCTTCGGCCCACCGACCGAGTCCGCGCCGACCAGCGGTCCCCGCAAACTAACACCATCCTACACGCACTGTGGACAATTTACACTTGCACCAAGCCAATTAACCTACAAACCTGTACGTCTTTGGAGTGTGGGATGAAACCGAAGATCTCGGAGAAAACCCACGCAGGTCACAGGGAGAACGTACAAACAGACAGCCCCCTTATTCAGGATTGAACCCGGGTCTCTGACACTGTGAGGCAGGAACTCTACTGCTAGTTGGCTCTGATAAAGTTGCAAATTGTCCCTAATGTGGTGGATAGTGTTAATGTGCAGGGCGGTCGCTGGTCGGCACGGACTCCGTGGGCTGAAGAGCCTGTTGCCGCGCTGTATAGAGTCATAGAGTGATACAGCGTGGAAACAGGCCCTTCGGCCCAACTTGCCCACACTGGCCAACAATGTCCCAGCTACACTAGTCCCACCTGCCTGTGTTTGGTCCATATCCCTCCAAAACTGTCCTATCCATGTACCTGTCCAACTGTTTCTTAAACGATGGGATAGTCCCAGCCTCAACTACTGTACCTCCTCTGGCAGCTTGTTCCATACACCCACCACCCTTTGTGTGAAAGAGTTACCCCTCAGGTCCCTATTAAATCTTTTCCCCTTCACCTTGAACCTATGTCCTCTGGTGCTCGATTCCCCTACTCTGGGCGAGAGACTCTGTACATCTACTGTCATGACATTTAGGAATGGTTACAACCACAGTGTTACCACGGGTGTCAGGGGCTATGGGGAGAAGGCAGGAGAATGGGGTTGAGAGGGAAAGATGAATGAATGGCAGAGTAGACTCGATGGGCCGAATGGCCTACTCCTGCTCCAATCACTTATGAACAGCAGGAACAGCAGGCGGAGATCAGAGAGATTCCACAACTAGTGGGTCCTATCACAGCTTTGCTGTCCGAGGTTAAATTAACCACTTAATGCAAGAAGGTAGACAAAAATGCTGGAGAAACTCAGCGGGTGCAGCAGCATCTATGGAGCGAAGGAAATAGGCAACGTTTCGGGCCGAATCCCTCTGATATTCCAGCATCTGCAGTTCCTTCTTAAACAACAATGGCAGAATATCCCCATCCCAAAAATTAAAATGTACATAGTCCACAACTGTGTAGGATGTTATCAATAATAGATAAGGGGTAATAATAGATAATAGATAAGTCCAGAACAAGGGGTCACAGTTTAAGGATAAAGGGGAAATCTTTTAGGACCGAGATGAGAAAAACATTTTTCACACAGAGAGTGGGTGAATCTCTAGAACTCTCTGCCACAGAAGGTAGTTGAGGCCAGTTCATTGGCTATATTTAAGAGGGAATTAGATGTGGCCCTTGTGGCTAAAGGGATCAGGGGGTATGGAGAGAAGGCAGGGATGGAATACTGAGTTGGATAATCAGCCATGATCATATTGAATGGCGGTGCAGGCTCGAAGGGCCGAATGGCCTACTCCTGCACCTATTTTCTATGTTTCTATAAACTATACAGCCAGAGTTCATCGGCAATCTAAAACTAAACTAAACTAAAAAGTCAACTTTCCAAAAGGTGAGCTGCAATCAGTCACAAAACAACATTCTCCATCCCCTCAGAGGGTCTGATGAATTTTTCAAACTATCAAGGCAAGGTCTCTTAAAGGGCAAAGTGTTGATGGAAGGAAATGTCACGTACTCCTTTATTAGTTTCCTGTTCAGTCTTTGTCAGCTTTTATTACGATTGTACAGAAGGCAGCTAAACATTCCTTGCACCTTTGCTAGGGATACCCTTAAGTCTTTTGTGTCGGAAGGAACAGCTGGTTTACACCCCAGCGATAAGAATATTGATTTCCCTAACTCCAAGTAACCCTTGCTTTCTCTCCCTCTCTCCATCCCTCCCCGACCAGTCGGACTGTCCTCCTGATTACATTTTATTTTTGCAGTGCTTCCTTATCACCTTCCCTCAGTGAACAATGATCCCATTCAACATTTTCTTTGGACGTCCTCCACTTTGATGTCTCTTTTTCACGCCCCACCCTTCCTTATCTCTGTGTCTCCCTCTCCCCCTGCCTCTCAGCCTGAAGAAGGGTGTCGACCCCGAAACGTCGCCCACTATCTTCCCTCCAGACAATAGACAATAGGTGCAGGAGTAGGCCATTCGGCCCCTCGAGCCAGCACTGCCATTCAATGTGATCATGGCTGATCATCCACAATCAGTACCCGGTTCCTGCCTTCTCCCCTGCTGTTTTTAAGAGCCCTATCTAGCTCTATCTTGAAAGCATCCAGAGAACCTGCCTCCACCGCCCTCTGAGGCAGAGAATTCCACAGAGATGCTGCCTGACCAGCTGAGTTCCTCCAGCATTTTTAGTTTATTCTCAAGTCTCGATCGATAAAACCATCATGTCTGTCAGAGCTCAAAAACAAGGCACTTTTCATATTTCCCAAGATCAAACGTTGAGGCTTTAGACGTGACTGTGTTCACCGCTGAAGGCACAGGGCACTTTATTCCCCTTGCTGCTGGTAAGAAAAAAATAAGATTAATAGCAACAAAGCCAATCTTTTTCTTTTAAATGACATTTGAGATTTTTGCTCCGACACCCTACAGCTAAAATACACAGGCAGGACTTTATATCCAACTATAATGGAAAGGATTCAACCTGCTGGAGCTACACACTTGACTTGTGGCATCAGGTTCACTAGATTAATCTAAACCATTTAACATCAACAAGCCAGCTCCATGTAGTTCAAATTAGTTTTTTTAAAAGGTCTTTTTTTTTTCAAATTACCCTCTTGAGTTTATCTGAAACTGTGAAGAGCAGATATTGCCTGGTCTCCAGGCCCTGAGCTACAGGGAGAGTTGAGCAGGCTAGGACTATATTTAATTCTTGTTTAGTTTCAGAGGTACAGCGCGGAAACTGTGTGTGTGTGCGAGGTTAGAAACATAGAAAATAGGTGCAGGAGGAGGCCGTTCGGCCCTTCGAGCCAGCACCGCCATTCATTGTGATCATGGCTGATCGTCCCCTATCAATAACCCGTGCCTGCCTTCTCCCCATATCCCTTGACTCCACTAGCCCCTAGAGCTCTATCTAACTCTCTCTTAAATCCATCCAATGTTTGGCCTCCACTGCCCTCTGTGGCAGGGAATTCCATAAATAGACAACTCTCTGGGTGAAAACGTTTTTTTTTTCACCTCAGTCTTAAATGGCCTCCCCTTTATTCTAAGACTGTGTGGCCCCTGGCTCTGTACTCGCCCAACATTGGGAACATTTTTCCTGCATCTAGCTTGTCCAGTCATGATAACTTCACAGATGCTGGTTTACACCGAAGATGGACACAAAGTGCTGGAGTAACTCAGCGGGACAGGCGGCATCTCTGGATAAAAAGGAATAGGTGAAGGGGTCTCGACCTGAAACGTCACCTATTCCTTCGCTCCAGAGATGCTGCCTCAGCCGCTGAGTTACTCCAGCGATATGTGTCTACCAGCGGGGAAAACAGGCTGTGTCCGCGCCAACCAGCGATCACCCGTAAACACACGCTAGGGTCGATTTATATACGCTAATTAACCTACAAATCTGCACGTCTTTGGAATGTGGGAGGAAACCGGAGCACCCGGAGGAAACCCACGTGGTCACGGGGAGAACGTGCAAACGCCGTACAGACAGCACCCGTAGTCGGGATCGAACCCGGGTCTCTGGCGCTGTGAGCTGCCGCCGTGGCGACCTTTATTTTACTATAGTCACATGTACCGAGATACAGTGAAAAGCTTCTTGTTTGCATGTTGTCCAGTCAAAGAATAGACTATCCATGAATACAATCAAGCCGGCCACAGTGCACGGATAAAGGATAAAGGGTTAGTGATGTTGAAATAAAGATTTAAAAGAGTGGAGCGATTGTAATGGATTGAGTGGATGTGGAGAGGATGTTTCCACTGGTGGGAGAGTCTAGGACTAGAGGTCATAGCCTCATAATTAAAGGATGTTCCTTTAGGAAAGAGATGAGGATGAATTTCTTTAATCAGAGGGTGGTGAATCTGTCGAATTCTTTGCCACAGACTGCTATGGAGTCCATCCATGGATATATTTAAGGCAGAGGCAGATAGATTCTTGATTAGTACGGGTGTCAGGGGTTATGGGGAGAAGGCAGGAGAATGGGGTTGGGAGGGAGAGATAGATCAGCCATGATTGAATGGCGGAGTTGGGCCAAATGGCCGAATTCTACTCCTATCACTAATGAACTTATGAAAGAACCGCCACCTTCTTGCAAAATCTTGTCAAGGATGCAATGAAAGGGAAGGGTGAGGTTGAGCAGGCTAAGGCTCTGACCTTTGGAGCGCAGGAGGACGAGGGGCGATCTTACAGAGGTGTATAAAATCACAAGAGGAACAGATCGGGTAACCAGCACATGGACATGCAGGGAATGGAAGGATATGGATCTCTTGCAGTTAGAGATAAGTTTAATTTAGTATCATTTTTAGCACAGACATGAGAAGGAATAGATTGGGTAGAGACGCATCGAATCCCTTGCCCAGAGTAGGGGAAACGAGAACCAGCGGACATAGGTTTAAATGAGGGGGGTAAAATTTAAGAAGAACTTCAAGAATAACTTTTTCAAACAAAGGATGGAACAAGCTGCCGAAGGAGATAGTGAAGGCAGGTACTATCTCCTAAGGCAGGAAAAATGTTCCTAATGTTGGGCGAGTCCAGAACCAGGGGCCGCAGTCTTAGAATAAAGGGTAGGTCATTTAAGACTGAGGTGAGAAAAAACGTTTTCACCCAGAGAGTTGTGAATTTGTGGAATTCCCTGCCACAGAGGGCAGTGGAGGCCAAGTCACTGGATGGATTTAAGAGAGAGTTAGATAGAGCTCTAGGGGCTAGTGGAATGAAGGGATATGGGGAGAAGGCAGGCACGAGTTATTGATTGGGGACAATCAGCCACGATCATAATGAATGACGGTGCTGGCTCAAAGGGCCGAATGGCCTCCTCCTGCACCTATTTTCTATGTTTCTATGTCTATGTATCTATCCCATCGTTTAAGAAACAATTAGACAGGTACATGGATAGGACACATTTGGATGGATATGGGCCAAATGTGGGCAGGTGGGACTAGTGTAGATGGGGCATGTTGGCCGGTGTGGGCAAGTTGGGGGGAAGGGCCTGTTTCCACACTGTGTCACTCTATGATTCTGTGACATTGTGGGCTGAAAGCAAAAGGATTTGAGTATAAGAGCAGGGAGGTTCCACTGCAGTTGTACAGGGTCTTGGTGAGACCACACCTGGAGTTTTGCGTACAGTTTTGGTCTCCTAATGTGAGGAAAGACTCCTAATCTGAGGATAGAGGGAGTACAGAGAAGGTTCACCAGACTGATTCCTGGGTTGTCAGGACTTTCATATGAAGAAAGACTGGATAGACTCGGCTTGTACTCGCTAGAATTTAGAAGATTGAGGGGGGATCTTATAGAAACTTACAAAATTCTTAAGGGGTTAGAAACATAGAAACATAGAAATTAGGTGCAGGAGTAGGCCATTCGGCCCTTCGAGCCTGCACCGCCATTCAATATGATCATGGCTGATCATCCAACTCAGTATCCCGTACCTGCCTTCTCTCCATACCCCCCTGATCCCCTTAGCCACAAGGGCCACATCTAACTCCCTCTTAAATATAGCCAATGAACTGGCCTCAACTACCCTCTGTGGCAGAGAGTTCCAGAGATTCACCACTCTCTGTGTGAAAAAAGTTCTTCTCATCTCGGTTTTAAAGGATTTCCCCCTTATCCTTAAGCTGTGATCCCTTGTCCTGGACTTCCCTAACATCGGGAACAATCTTCCTGCATCTAGCCTGTCCAACCCCTTAAGAATTTTGTAAGTTTCTATAAGACCCCCTCTCAATCTCCTAAATTCTAGAGAGTATAAACCAAGTCTATCCAGTCTTTCTTCATAAGACAGTCCTGACATCCCAGGAATCAGTCTGGTGAACCGTCTCTGCACTCCCTCTATGGCAATAATGTCCTTCCTCAGATTTGGAGACCAAAACTGTACGCCATACTCCAGGTATGGTCTCACCAAGACCCTGTACAACTGCAGTAGAACCTCCCTGCTCCTATACTCAAATCCTTTTGCAATGAAAGCTAACATACCATTCACTTTCTTTACTACCTGCTGCACCTGCATGCCTACCTTCAATGACTGGTGTACCATGACACCCAGGTCTCGCTGCATCTCCCCCTTTCCCAATCGACCACCATTTAGATAATAGTCTGCTTTCCCGTTTTTGCCAGGATTGGACAGGCTAGATGCAGGAAGATTATTCCCGATGTTGGGGAAGTCCAGAACTAGGGGTCACAGTTTAAGGATAAGGGGGAAATCCTTTAAGACCGAGATGAGAAAAGCATTATTCACACAGAGAGTGGTGAATCTGTGGAATTCTCTGCCACAGAAGGTAGTTGAGGCCAGTTCATTGGCTATATTTAAGAGGGAGTTAGATGTGGCCCTTGTGGCTAAAGGGATCAGGGGGTATGGAGAGAAGGCAGGGATGGGATACTGAGTTGGATGATCAGCCATGATCATATCGAATGACGGTGCAGGCTCGAAGGGCCGAATGGCCTACTCCTGCACCTAATTTTCTATGTTTCTATGAAAGGCTGTTATTGTGTTGTATTGTTGTATTTGAGTCTGAAGAAGGGTTTCGGCCCGAAACGTCGCCTATTTCCTTCGCTCCATAGATGCTGCTGCACCCGCTGAGTTTCTCCAGCACGTTTGTGTACCTTGTATTGTTCTATGTTTGATGTTATACCAGTGTAACGGTGCAGATGTTTAAAAAAAAACTTGTCTCCAGAAGTACATCTCAAACAGCGTATAGTGGGAAATGGTGGTCACAATCGTCTGAGTTTCAAAGCTGGTGATTGTTCACGATTTTCACATCGCATTGAGCTGCCGAACTGTTACATCTAATTTGGGTCTCTCTGCCTTTCAGAAACCTTTGAAGGATTAACTGAGAGAGGCCTCAGGAGACCAAATGTGAAGAAAAAAATTCATTTGATTGAACGAGTAAGAGTGAAGTATGAAATGAAATGGAGCGGGGTGTCTGAGCTCTTTGTAAAGGTTTCAAATTAATGATCCTGTGTGGCAGAGCTCAGCACATTGCCTCACCAATCGCAAAGCATTCAAACAATGCTCAAAGGCCATGACTTGCTACATATATATATATAGATATATCTGTATATACACACACATTGGATATACACACACACAACAGGAAAACGCAGTCACACACGCATACAACAGGAAAACGTACACACGCACACACACGCATACAACAGGAAAACGTACACACACACACACACGCACATACGCCCACACACGCATACAACAGGAAAACTTAGACACACATGCGCGCGCACACGCACGCACACACACGCACACATTGGATATACACACACACACACATGCACACACACAGATAAAAGCTTTAAAACAAAGCTCAAAAAAAAATATATGCACATATATATGTGTGTATATGTGTGTCTACATATATATTTTGGATATATACTCACGCACTCACACATATACATATGTATAGGAAAGAACTGGAGTTGCTGGTTTAAATCGAAGGTAGACACAAAATGCTGGAGTAACTCAGCAGCACCTCTGGAGAGAAGGAATTGGTGACGTTTCAGGTCGAGACCCTTCTTCAGACAGGTCTCGACCCCAAACGTCACCCAGTCCTTCTAATCAGAGATGCTGCCTGTCCCGCTGAGTTACTCCAGCAGTTTGGACATATGTATTTCTGTGTGTGTGTGTGTGTGTATGCATGTAAATATCCACATTAGGTATATACTGTACGTGTGTGTATATCTACATACATGTACACACATACATTGGATATACATTGAATGAATAGTATAAAACAGACCTACAATTAAATTAGCAACTAATAATGTAACAATTTACAGTACATACACAAATGACAATATATTATTTGTTACGTTATTTTATTGTAAAATAATACTATATATATACACACAGAAAATGTGCCTTTTGCGTTGCGATCTAAGCAGATTAATAATGAAGGGGCTCCTATTTGCCGCATCAGAAAAAGCCTCTGAAGTCAGGCATCGTGTCCGTGATATTATAGCATCAGTTAACAAGAAATAAACAGAGATTGATCACAACGTCCGAATTCCAGTTTGAAATGATTATTAATATCAACTCTGGCTCTGGCTGCTTCAACGCAGGCAAACGGTTCACTGGTTCCTTTATCATCGTGTGTGCAGAAACGCAGTGACGTACTCGTTCTGCAATCCATCAAATCGTACCCTTCTTCAACGCAGAGCAACTGCAGGTAGACACCAAATGCCGGAGTATCTCAGCGGGACAGGCAGGCAGGCAGCATCTCCGGAGAGAAGGTATGGGTTGACGTTTTCTTCAGGGCTTATCCAATTTTTGCATTTTTTTTTTAGTTTTCGGGCCGAGTCTGAAGAACTGCCTCAACTTTTTCACCCAGAGAGTTGTGAATCTGTGGAATCCTCTGCCACAGAAGGCAGTGGAGGCTGATTCACTGGATGTTTTCATGAGGGCGTTAGACAGGCAACATCTCTGGAGGGAAGGAATGGGTTGACGTTTTGACGTTAGATACATAGAAAATATTGCTGGAGTAGGCCATTCGGGCCAGCATGCCATTCAATATGATCATGGGTGATCATCCACAATCAGTACCCCGTTCCTGCTTTCTCCCCATATCCCTTGATTCCGTTAGCCCTAAGAGCTCTATCAAATTCTCTCGACTCGACCCGAAACTAAAATAAAGATTTAAAAAAAAAACAAGCGAATATTGGATAAGCCCTGAGGAAGGGTCCCGAACCAAAACATCACCCATTCCTTCTCTCCACAGATGCTGCCTGTCCCGCTGAGTTACTCCAGCACTTTGTGTCTATCTTCGGTTTAAACCAGCACCTGCAGTTCCTTCCTGCACAATCTTAAGCAAAGCACAAAGTGCAGGAGGAAATCGGCGGGTCAGGCAGCATCTGTGGAGGGAGTGGACAGGTAAGGATTTGGGCTGGGACACTCTCTTCAGACTGATCAAGGTGCCAGCATCTGCAGTCCCTTGTGTCTCCACAAGGTGCCACAGTGGCGCAGCGGGTAGAGCGACTGCCTCACTGCCAGAGACCCGGTTCAATCCTGACCTCGGGTGCTGTCTGTGTGGAGTTTGAACGTTCTCCCTGTGACTGTGTGGGTTTCCTCCGGGTGCTCCGGTTTCCTCTCACATCCCACTATGTACCTCGCTGGTCACTCTCGTACTATCTTTTGATTGGACTTTGCTGGCTTTACTTGCACTAAGCATGTATCTATATACCCTAAATGGCTCAGGCAGTATAGATAGAATGGGTGACGTTTCGGGTCGGGACCCTTCTCCGGACCCGAAACGTTATCCATTCCTTCTATCGAGAGTTACTCCAGCACTTTTTTTTCTGTAAACCTGCATCTGCAGTTCCTTGTTTCCCTGGATTTTCTTTTTGGACTGTCTCCCACCCCAGTGTATCCTTCGTTCAACAAGAGGAACAAGACTGTGGACTGTCCTCCAGGTGTGTCCTCTCTATTGTAACTATCGTAACAATCCTTTGCTATTTTTTAACTAATCTCCCCCAAGAAATAACCACTTTCCTAACCCCCTTACTACTCCTGCAGAGTAACTCTTTTGTAACTCATGTGAAAGAACACCTAGATCTCTCTGCACTTCACTCATCTGCAATCTTGTTACGTTTCTAAAATAGTCTGCCTTTAGATTATTCTTAGAAAAATCTAAAACATCACCAACAAAAAAAAAACATGTTTGAGTCCTAATATTTTTTTTCACTTTGACTAAAGTTTATTTTGAGTTCAAAATATATTCCATTTGGTTTAGTTTAATTATGTTTAGTTTTTAATTTAGCTTAGTTCAGTTTAGTTTTTAGTTTGCTTAAGGGTTAAAACTTTTACCACTGTACGAGGTAATTCAAGAGTTCTCCCGAGTTTCCCCTGATTCGAACTCGGAGAATTACGGTAATGGCCGCTCGTCGGTACTCGGGGCTCTCGTGGACATTTTCCAACATGTTGAAAAATCTTCACGAGTCTTCCCGAGTTTACCCCGTTTCCCGAGTACCTGCCGTTAGTGTTACGAGCCGCTAAGAGACGTCCCCGAGCTCCGACGTACCCGCTATGTACATTCTACGTGCTTAACACGAGTTTGATTTTTTTTTTAATCTCGGGAGAGCTCTTGAATTAGCTTGTAAAGTGGGACAGGCCCTTTAGTTTTTAGTTTAGTTTAGTTTAGTTTAGTTTAGAGATACAGCGCGGAAACAGGCCCTTCGCACCACCGAGTCGGTGCCGACCAGCGATCTCCCCCTTCACAGCAGTTCCATGTTATCCCACTTTCTCATCCACTCCCTGCCACCAAGGGTTCCCAATCAGGGGTAAATTTAAATTTCACCTACCCAGGGGGTAAATTTGTTGATTCTGGATGTGTACATATTTTTTTCTCATTGACTGACTGTGTTTGGTTCTGGTATCTGTTCATCATTAGTTGTTCATGAATAAGTGAAATAACATTGTCATGTGCTATTAAAGTTGCCAGGGGTAAACAGGGCGAAAAAGGTTGGCAAATCCTGCCCTACACAAACCTAGGGGCAATTTACAGAAGCCAATTAACCTACAAACCCGCACCATAGCACCCGGAGAAAAACCCACGCGGTCACGGGGAGAACGTGCAAACTCCACACGCAAACAGCGCCGTAGGTCAGGATCGAACCCGGGTCTCTGGCACTGTGAGGCAGCAGCGCTACCTGCTGTACAACTGCGCTGCTTCTGAGGCAGGGAAAACCCCGGTCTGAGTTTTAAAGCGCGCACCACAAAACTCAGGATGCTGCTTGAAAAACAAAAATAAATAAAATGGGCTTAGTGCAGGATTAGTTTAAATGGGTTCTTGATGGGCAGCAGGGACTCGATGGGCTGAAGGGCATGTTTCCATGCTGTATGACTCCATGTATTGTTTAAGAAACGTTTAGACAGCTACATGGGTAGGGCAGGTTTGGAGGGATATGGGCCAAACGCAGGCAGGTGGGACTAGTATAGCTGGGACAAGTTGGGCTGAAGGGCCTGTTTCCACGCTGCATCACTCTACGAACAGCTACAGAAAGGCCTCGTGAGGTTTGCTTGAATCCGAGTAGACCTATATAAATATTTAATCGTCTTTGATGAAAACAGAGCAGAGAGTTGTTGCAATCACACAGCCCACTTCACAACAATCGCAGAGGTGTAGTGGATTCAACAAGGTCAGATTGATCAATTAAAATTGTGAAACAGTTCTGTCTATTAATGCTGAGTTTCTGAGCTCAGAGCTTTGTATTCAAAGCTCAGAGTGTCACTGAATGCTCATGGAGTCTTGCAGATGCTTTGAAGAGAGAGTTAAATAGGGTTCTTTAAAATAGCGCAGTCAGGGGATATGGGGAGAAGGCAGGAACAAGGTACTGATTGGGGATGATCAGCCATGATCACATTGAATGGCGGTGCTGGCTGGAAGGGCCAAATGGCCCACTCCTGCACCTATTGCCTATTGTTCAGTTGCCCGATAACAGCTGGGAAGAAACTGGTGGTGTGTGTTTTCACATATTGATGGGGCAGATAGTTACAAACTGCAGGAATAAGTGGAAGCCTTTGGACCGTGCCTTTGCTGTGTCGGCACCCAAATTATGGAACGATCTGCCTGTCCATATTAAACAGGCCTCTTCTCTGTCTGTTTTTAAATCACTTCTTAAAACCCATCTCTTCTCCGTGGCCTTTGATACCCAGTAAGATGTCGACTTTATTTACTTGATTTAATTTCTTTTTTGATTGCTTTATTGCGTGGTTATTATTTTTACTCATGTTTTATGTCATGTTTTACAGAGTTGATGTGGACAAGCTTTTCCCTTTGAGAATAGGGAAGATTCAAACAAGAGGACATGACTTCAGAATTAAGGGACAGAAGTTTAGGGGTAATATGAGGGGGAACTTCTTTACTCAGAGAGTGGTAGCGGTGTGGAATGAGCTCCCAGTGGAAGTGGTGGAGGCAGGTTCATTGGTATCATTTAAAAATAAATTGGATAGGCATATGGATGAGAAGGGAATGGAGGGTTATGGTATGAGTGCAGGCAGGTGGGACTAAGGGGAAAAAAAATTTGTTCGGCACGGACTTGTAGGGCCGAGATGGCCTGTTTCCGTGCTGTAATTGTTATGTGGTTATATGGTTATTTATGTCTTTTAATTTGTCATTGTATTTTATATGTAATTTTTGTGCTTTATGTGAGCTGTTATATTATGTTCTGTTATGTTGTCTGTTTATGATGTCTTGTTTATTCTTCTGTACAGCAGTTTGGTCAACATTGGTTGTCTTAAAGTGCTTGACAAATAAAGTTGGATTGGATTGGATTGGAAGCATCTCTGGAGAAAACACCATCTCTGGAACCGAGACATATGGGCAGGTGTTTAGGAATTCAAACATAACAAGGGATTCAATCTGTAATACAAACTAACTCAGAGAATTAAGCATATAATTCTCACCGCACAGAGGCTCATTCAGTCCATTGAGCCCATCGCAACTACCAATAGACCAATCCATGGACATCTGTGTCATTCATAAGTTTATGTGAAAGGAGCAGAATTAGGCCATTTGGCCCATCAAGTCTACCCCGCCATTCAATCACGGCTGATCTGTTTCTCCCTCCTAACTCCATTCTCCTGCCTTCTCCCCATATCCCCTGACATCCGTACTAATCAAGAATCTACCTATCCCTGCCTTAAATATATCCACTGACTTGTCCACCACAGCCTTCTGTGGCAATTAATTCCCCAGATTCACCACCTTCCGGCAATAGACAATAGGTCCATTCGGCCCTTCGAACCAGCACCGCCATTCAATGTGATCATGGCTGATCATCCCCAATCAGTACCCCATTCCTGCCTTCTCCACATATCTTCTGACTCCGCTATTTTTAAGAGCCCTATCTCGCTCTCTCTTGAAAGCATCCAGAGAACCTGCCTCCACCGCCCTCTGAGGCAGTGAATTCCACAGACTCACCACTCTCTGTGAGAAAAAGTGGTTCCTCGTCTCCGTTCTAAATGGCTTACTCCTTATTCTTAAACTGTGGCCCCTAGTTCTGGACTCCCCCAACATCGGGAACATGTTTCCTGCCTCTAGCGTGATATCTAGCGGGCTAAAAATATTTCTCCTCATCTCCCTCCTAAAGAAACATCCTTTAATTCTGAAGCCATGATCTCTGGTCCTAGACTCTCCCACTAGTGGAAACATCCTCTCTAAGTCCACTCTGTCCAGGCTTTAGTTTAGAGATACAGTGCGGAAACAGGCCCTTCGGCCCACCGAGTCCGCACCGACCAACGATCCCCTCACATTTACACCACCCTGCACACACTAGGGACAAATTTTCGCATTTGTGCCAAAGTCAATTAACCTACAAACCTGTACCTCTTTGGAGTGTGGGAGGAAACCGAAGATCTCAGAGAAAACCCACGGGGAGAACGTGCAAACTCCGTACAGACAGCACCCGTGGTCGGGATCGAACCCGGGTCTCCGGCGCTGTGAGGCAGCGACTCTACCGCTGCGCCACCGTGCCATCCAGGTCTTTCGGAAACCGAACGTATGTATCCTAATAAAGGGAAGCAGATTCTTTGTCAGGAAGAATTCAACGATGGGTTCACGGAATGGAAGCAATAAAGCCGACGTCTTAGAGATGAAATCTGTGTCACAACCTGGATTTACTCCACTAATTCATCCTGGGACATCCCCCGAATCTGCCAGATATCCAATTCAGTTAAGGCTTAGATTGTATCATTTATTTCACACTAGCATTCAATGTATTGTGAAGGGTTTAACTGGCCTTTCAGCTGGGAGCTGTGGAGGCAAGTGAAGCATTTTGACTGCACTCTGCTAAACCTCAATCTCCGATTCTCAGATCTCCCCATGTTTTCGAGAAAAAAATTCAAATGTTCTCAAAATTGTTTTACAGGTGATAATTCTTAACGTTTCTTAACGTGTAGGAAGGAACTGCGGATGCTGGTTTACGCCAAAGATAGACACAAAATGCTGGAGTAACTCAGCGGGACAGGCAACATCTCTGGAGAGAAGGAATGGGTCTCGTTTCGTGTCGAGACCCTTGTTCAGGGCTTATCCAATATTTGCTTATTTAAAAAAATCTTTTTTCTGTTTTGTTTAGTTTAGAGAAAACAGGTGGAAACAGGCCCTTCGGCCCACCAAGCCCGTGCCGACCAGCGGTCTCCGCACACTAACACTATCCTACGCACACTAGGAACAATGTGCAATTCTACCAAGCCAATTAACCTACAAACCTGCATGTCTTTGGAGTGTGGGAGGAAACCGGAGCACCCGGGTAAAACCCACATCAATGAATCTCACCTTCTAATCCAGGTAGTATTCCGGTAAACATTCTCTGCACTCTCTCCGAAGCCACCACAAAACTGCAAAGGTGGAATAACATAGAACTAGTGTGAAAGGGTGATCGATGGTCAGCTTGGACTCAGTGGGCCGAAGGGCCTTATTTCCATGCTGTATCTTTCAATCAAATGCACAAATGTGCACAGGAGCCTGAAGACTGCAACGACCAGGTTCAGGAATAGCTACTTCCCCACAGTCATCAGGCTATTAAACTTGGCTCGGACAAAACTCTGAACATTAATAGCCCATTATCTGTTATTTGCACTTTATCAGTGTATTTATTCATGTGTGTATATATTTATATAATGCTATATGGACACACTGATCTGTTTTGTAGTCAATGCCTACTATGTTCTGTTGTGCTGAAGCAAAGGAAGAATTTCATTGTCTATCAGGGACACATGACAATAAATTTTAAATCTTGAATTTTGAATCTTGAATAACCTGGTGCAGAAGAAGGGTTCCGACCCGAAACGTCACCTTGGATCAATGTTCTCCAGAGATGCTGCCTGACCCGCTGAGTTACTCCAGCACTCTGTGTCCTTTTGTGTAAACCAGTATCAGCACAGTGCTTCGTCTCAACAGACCAGGCCCACTTGGTGTATATTCTAACTGAACCATGGGAATGCAGCTAATCAGGGTTAAGATGCATATTTAATTTAGTTTAGTGACACAGCACGGAAACAGGCCCTTCGGCCCACCGAGTCCGTGCCGACCAGCGATTCCCGCACATTAACACTATCCTACACACACACACTCCAGGGACAATTTACACTTATACCAAGCCAATTATTTAACCTACAAACTTGCACGTCTTTAGAGTGCTAGAGCGCAAAATCAGGCCCTTCGGCCCATTGAGTCCATGCCGTCCAGCGATCCCCATACTCCAGCACCATCCTATACAATAGGGACTATTTACAGTTTTACCAAAGCCTATTAATATTGCAAACCCGCACGTCTTAAAATCCCGGAGAAAGCCCACGCGGGTCACGGGGAGAACGTACAAACTCCATACAGACAGCGGCCGTAGTCAGGATCAAACCCGGGTCTCTGGCGCTGTGAGGCAGCAACCCTACCGCTGCGCCATGGAGCCATGTAATGGATAAATGTGAGATTATCCACTTCAGTGGCAGGAACAAGAAGGCAGATTATTACCTGAATGGTGTCAGATTAGGGGAAGTGCAATGAGATCTGGGTAAAACCCACATCAATGACCATATCACCATCTAACCATATAGTATTCCGGTACAGCATTCTCTCCGGCCACCACAACACTGCCATCTCGGAATAACAAGTCCATGCTGAAAGGGTGATTTTTTCCCCTTAGTCCCACCTGCCTGCACTCTAGTACCACCTTATTTCCATGCTTCTCATCCATATGCCTATGCAATAAATTTTTAAATGATACCAATGAACCTGCCTCCACCACTTCCACTGGGAGCTCATTCCACACCGCTACCACTCTCTGAGTAAAGAAGTTCCCCCTCATATTACCCCTAAACTTCTGTCCCTTAATTCTGAAGTCATGTCCTATTGTTTGAATCTTCCCTATTCTCAAAGGGAAAAGCTTGTCCATATCAACTCTGTCTATCCCTCTCATCATTTTAAAGACCTCTATCAGGTCCCCCCTTAACCTTCTGCGCTCCAGAGAATAAAGACCTAACTTATTCAACCTATCTCTGTAACTTAGTTGTTGAAACCCAGGCAACACTATAAATCTCCTCTGTACTCTCTCTATTTTGTTGACATCTTCCTAATAACCTGGTGCAGAAAAATTGTACCCCCGACTCCAGATTTCACCTCACCAATGCCTTGTTCTAACAGACATCCCAGCTTCTATACTCAATGCTCTGATTTATAAAGGCTAGCATCCCAAAAGCTTTCTTTACCACCCTATCTATATGAGATTCCACCTTCAAGGAACTATGCACGGTTATACCCAAATCCCTCTGTTCAACTGTATTCTTCAATTCCCTACCATTTACCATGTACGTCCTATTTTGATTTGTCCTGCCAAGGTGTAGCACCTCACATTTATCAGCATTAAACTCCATCTGCCATCTTTCAGCCCATTTTTCCAAATGCCTAAATCACTCTGTAGACTTTGGAAATCCTATTCATATCCACACACCCACTATCTTAGTATCATCTGCATACTTACAATCCAATTTACCACTTATCCAGAGTCATTGATGTACATAACAAACAACAAAGGTGCACGTCTTTAGAGTGCTAGGCACCCAAGATCAGTCACCTGCGGCCAACCGATAAATGCCGTCCACCATTACCGATCCCCTCTCTAGCCACTGTCCTATCCAATAGGGCTATTTACATTTTTACCCAACAAACCCTCTTAACCAACCTTGCAGGAACCTTGTCAAAGGCTTAAAAGTCCCGGAGAAAGCATCCACGCTTTACCCTCGTCAATTTCCCTCGTAACTCTTCATAAAAATTCAAGACAGCGTCCAACAGTCCTTCCAGGCCCCATGTTGACTGTTCTAATCAACTCCTCTTTATCTAGATGCTTATATATATTGTCTCTAAGTATCTTTTCCATTAATTTGCCCACCACTGAAGTCAAACTAACAGGTCTATAATTGCTAGGTTTACTCTTAGAACCCTTTTAAACAATGGAACAACATGCGCAGTACGCCAATCCTCGGGGACTATTCCCGTTTCTAATGACATTTGAAATATTTCTGTCATAGCCCCAATCACGGAAAGTAAGCATGCAGGTAGAGCAGGCAGTGAAGAAAGCTAACTTGGCCTTCATAACGAGAGGATTTGAGTAAGGTGCAAAGAGGTCCTTCTGCAGTGAGATCGCACCTGGAGTATTGTGTGCAGTTTTGGTCTCCTAATTTGAGGAAGGACATTCTTGCTATTGAGGGAGTGCAGCGTAGGTTCACCAGGTTAATTTCCGGGATGGCTGGACTGTCATATGCTGAAAGAATGCAACGAGTAGGCTTGTATTCACTGGAATTTGGAGGGATGAGAGGAGATCTTATAGAAACATATTAATTTATTAAGGGATTGGACACGCTAGATGCAGGAAACATGTTCCCGATGTTGGGGGCATTTAAGAATAAGGGGTAGGCCATTTAGAACTGTGAGATTCAAAAATCACAAATGCTCTTGAGACAAAGAAGAAGTGTTTTTATTAATTTCATATTCTGCAGAATAGGTGCCTCTCCTCTGATGTCCCCTAGAGGCACACGAAGATGGAGATGCTTTCTATCTTTATACCTTTCTTCACTATGGTCACTACCTCATGTCTCCCCATCGAGTTTCGTCCAATCATAACATAAAGCCCACATTCCCACGAGAATGTCCAGGAACGTCTCGGACCATCTCCTGACGTCAAAGGCTTCTGCTGGAGTTTTTATCTTTGTTACTTTCTTTATCTAGAATTTCTCTCTGTTCTGTACATTGTTACTTTATTCTACCAGCAGTCTGGCTTCTGCTGACAGCTCATTTCTTTCTAAGTTATATTTTTCAGAGTTCTAGTATAAATCAACCATCCCTATTGACCCTTTTCTCACAGAACTGAGGTGAGGAAAAACCTTTTCACCATGAAAGTTGTGAATTTGTGGAATGCTCTGCCTCAGGAGGCCGATTCACTGGATGCATTGAAAAGAGAGTTAGATAGAGCTCTTCGCGCTAGCAGAAACATGGGATATGGGGAGAAGGTAGGAACGGGCTACTGATTGTGGATGATCAGCCATGATCACATTGAATGGCGGTGGTGGCTCGAAGGGCCGATGGCCTACTCCTGCACCTATTGTCTATTGTCTATTGTCTTTCGCTGGAAGGTAGCGAATGCCCTGGGCCTGCACCTAATATTCCCTGGATCTATGTATCTATGTAAAGTCAAGGGGAACGGCCCTGACCTTAGAGGGAGGTGTAAACTGAACGTCAGTTAAGTCCCTGTCCCACTTTCCCGAGTTACTCACGAATTCTCCCCTCGATTGAAACTCCGGGAATGTCCGTAGTGAGTCCACAGGAGTCCGTGAATATATCGTAGCGGCTCGTAATGCCAACTGTAGGTACTCGGGGCATCGTGTAAGTCGGGACGCTTTTTCAGCATGTTGAAAATTGTCCCGGAGTAAAGAAGATAGCCCCGAGTACCCACGGCTGGCATCTCCGAGTTTGAATCAAAGGGGAAAACTCGGGAGAATTTGTGACTAACTGGGGTAGTGGGACATGGGCTTAACCTTGCAGCCAATGTTACACCTCTCGCAGGTTTCATCTTGGTTGAGTTCCATTCTTTGCATTAGATTCTGTGGCACGGCGCTCCAGCTCAAAGCATTTTCTGGTCTATTTATGAAGAAACAGTATAGATCCTTCAACCTGTTATAAAACCTGTTAAAGGCTGGAACCACTTACTGTGCTGTCGAGCTCATTTTCCGCATGGGTTAGATTAAAGACGCGTGAATGTACAGGATACATTTTCATTAGTGATCCTCTACATCCTGTGCGATGTTAAAAGAAAATAAACTCATTGCCTTAAATAAGTAATGCGGAAAATCCAATCTCCGATCGTTTTGAAGCCGGAGCAGAATTTGTCAGTGGAATTTGAGAAGACCTTACTCACTTCGTGAGGCCAGGCGTGAAAAAGGGTAATTTGTCAAACTGCTCCACTAACTCAAGCTGCTCCGTTTAGTTTGGAGATACAGCGCGGAAACAGGCCATTCAGCCCACCGAGCCCATGCCGGCCAGCGATCCCCGCACACTGTCTTTACCCTCCACGCACTAGGGACAATGTACAACTTTGCCAAAGCCAATTGATCTACAAACCTGTACGTCTTTGGAGTGTGGGAGGAAACCGGAGCAGCCGGAGGAAACCCACAAGGTCACGGAGAGGACGCACAAACTCCGCTGGGACAGCACCCGTAGCCAGGATCCAACCCGGGTCTGTGGCGCTGTGAGGCAGCTACTCTACCACTGTGCCACCGTGACGTGCACTTAATGAAAGGCCCCTAATGTCTGCAGCAGGGTTGGAATCAGCCATTGTCTTTAACATGACCTGTTTCAGTTACAGTTTAGTTTATTGTCACGTGTGCCGAGGTACAGTGAAAAGCTTTTGTTGCGTGCTAACCAGTCAGTGGAAAGACAATGCATGATTACAATCGAGCCATTTACAGTGTACAGATACATGATAAGGGAATAACGTTTAGTGCAAGGTAAAGCCAACAAAGTCCGATCAAGGATAGTCCGAGGGTCACCAAAGAGGTAGATAGTAGTTCAGCACTGCTCTCTGGTTGTGGTAGGATGGTTCCATCCTGTTACAATGCATTTCATTGTCTCTGTACTGTACACTGACAATGACAATTAAAATTGAATCTGAATATGAATATGAATATGAATTACAGGAGGAATGTGCAAACTTTGGAGAGAAGGGATGTATTTAGAATGGATCCACTTGGACAGGGTGGATGTGGAGAGGATGTTTCCACTAGTGGGACAGTCTAGGACTGGAGGTCACAGCCCCAGAATTGAAGGATGTTCTTTTAAGAAGGAGAAGAGGAGAAAGGTCTTTAATCAGAGGGCGGTGAATGTGTAACATGTTTAAAGCAGAGATGGATATATTCTTCTGAATATGTCCGAAGAAGGGTCTCGACCCGAAACGTCACCCATTCCTTCTCTCCAGAGATGCTACCTCACCCACTGAGTCACTCCAGCGTTTTGTGTCTGCCTTCGATTTTAACCAGCATTGCAGTTCCTTCTTACACATGGATAGGTTCTTGATTAGTACGGGTGTCAGGGGTTATGGGGAGGAGGCAGGAGAATGGGGTTCGGAGGGTTGGAGGGATAGATCAGCCGTGATTGAATGGCGGAGTAGACTTGATGGGCCGAATAACGTAATTCTACTTCTATTCCTTATGACCTTAATGCAGAAGAGGTTTACCTGAATGTCGCCTGGATTAAGGGGTGTTAGTTAAAAGGGGTAAACACCTGCATTGCTTTTTCATGGAGCATCAGAGACTGGGTGGAGACCTGATAGACAGTCATAGAGTGATACAGTGTGGAAATAGGCCCTTCGGCCCACCTTGCCCACACTGGCCAACGTGTCCCAGCTACACTAGTCCCACCTGCCTGCATTTGGTCCATATCCCATAGCCAGTGATCCGGGTTTGATCCTAACTACGGATGCCCAAGAAAGAACTGCAGATGCTGGAAAAATCGAAGGTAGACAAAAATGCTGGAGAAACTCAGCAGGTGAGGCAGCATCTATGGAGCGAAGGAATAGGTGACATTTCGGGTGGAGACCCTTCCTACGACCCTTCTTCTGACTACAGGTGATGTCTGTGCGGAGTTTGTACATTCTCCCCATGACTGCGTGGGTTTTATCCGGGACTCTTTCCACAAAGACGTGTAGGTCAATTGGCTTTTGTAAATTGCCCCTAGCGTGTAGGATATAACTAGTGTATGGGCAATCACAAGTTGGCACGGTGGGCCGAAGGGCCTGTTTCCACGCTGTATCTATAATACTAAAACTAAAAACTAAATCAGATTTTCTCCAAGTCTATAGGCCTTTGAAAGCAGCAACACATGTAGATAATGTTTAAGAAGGAACTGCAGATGCTGGAAAAATCGAAGGTAGACAAAAATGCTGGAGAAACTCAGCGGGTGAGGCAGCATCTATGGAGCGAAGGAAATAGGCGACGTTTTGGGTCGAGACCCTTCTTCAGACTGAAGGTCTACACATGTGTCTACACATGTAGATAGGGTTGGTAAGGAAGGTGTAGGCCATGCTTACTTTCATTGGTTGGGACATTGAGTTTAAGAGTAAGTTCATAAGGTCATAAGTGATAGTTGCAGTATTAGGCCATTCAAACCATCCAGGAAGGCAGATTACTATCTAAATGGCGTCAAGTTGGGGATAGGGGAAGTACAACGGGATCTGGGGGTCCTTGTACATCAGTCTATGAAAGTAAGCATGCAGGTACAGCAGGCAGTGAAGAAGGCGAATGGCAGGTTGGCCTTTATAACAAGAGGAATCGAATATGGGTGCAAAGAGGTCCTTCTGCAGTTGTACTGAGCCATACATCTGGAGTTTTGGTCCCCTAATTTGAGGAAGGACATTCTTACTATTGAGGGAGTGCAGCGTAGGTTTACATGGTTAATTCCCGGGATGGCGAGGGCTGTCATATGATGAGAGAATGGAGCGGCTGGGCTTGTGCACTCTGGAGTTTAGAAGGATGAGAGGAAATCTCATTGAAACATATAAGATTGCTAAGGGCTTGGACACGCTAGAGGCAGGAAACATGTTCCCGATGTTGGGGGAGTCCAGAACCAGGGGCCACAGTTTAAGAATAAGGTGTAAGCCATTTAGAACGGAGATGAGGAAACACTTTTTCTCACAGAGAGTGGTGAGTCTGTGGAATTCTCTGCCTCGGAGGGCGGTGGAGGCCGGTTCTCTGGATATTTTCAAGAGAGAGCTAGATAGGGCTCTTAAAGATAGCGGAGTCAGGGGATATGAGGAGAAGGCAGGAACGGGGTACTGATTGGGGATGATCAGCTATGATCACATTGAATAGCGGTGCTGGCTCGAAGGGCCGAATGGCCTACTCCTGCACCTATTGTCTACTGTCTACTCCACCATTCAATCATAACTGTCTCGCCCTCCTAACCCCATTCTTCTGCCTTCTCCCCATAACCCCTGACACCCGTACTAATCAAGATGCAGCTCAGTAGGACTTTGGAGATGCTGCCTGACCCGCTGAGTTACTCCAGCACTCTGTCTTTCTCTGCAGTTCCTTGTGTCTCTATTTGATTTCTTACCTGGTCCAATGAGTGTTGCAAATGTCACAGTGCATCATTTCCTAGGCAATCCAGCAGAGGGCTCCTGGATCAAGGGATGTGACCAGCATTTAATCTAAAAACCTATTGACAGAGTTAAATGTGTTTTATTGACATATGTACCAAAATGGTACACTGAAATCTTACTTGCAGAGACGCAACAGGTTTGTAAACTCATTACTCAATAGATAATATAATAACCAACGGAAAAGAAGTTCAAGAAATAAAATAACTCAATATAGTACATATCAGAGTCTAAAGTCCCTAATGCAATCAATGAATATTGATTTAGTAATAATCTTTCAAAACTCTTTAGATTCTTGAGTAGTTCCTGAGGATTGGCGGGTAGCAAACGTAACCCCACTTTTTAAGAAGGGAGGGAGAGAGAAAACGGGGAATTACAGACCAGTTAGTCTAACATCGGTAGTGGGGAAACTGCTAGAGTCAGTTATTAAAGAGGGGATAGCAGCACATTTGGAAAGTGGTGAAATCATTGGACAAAGTCAGCATGAATTTACGAAAGGTAAATCATGTCTGACGAATCTTATAGAATTTTTCGAGGATGTAACTAGTAGTGTGGATAGGGGAGAACCAGTGGATGTGGTGTATCTGGACTTCCAGAAGGCTTTCGACAAGGTCCCACATAAGAGATTAGTATACAAACTTAAAGTACACGGCATTGGGGGTTCAGTATTGATGTGGATAGAGAACTGGCTGGCAAACAGGAAGCAAAGAGTAGGAGTAAACTGGTCCTTTTCACAATGGCAGGCAGTGACTAGTGGGGTACCGCAAGGCTCAGTGCTGTGACCCCAGTTATTTACAATATATATTAATGATCTGGATGAGGGAATTGAAGGCAATATCTCCAAGTTTGCGGATGACACTAAGCTGGGGGGCAGTGTTAGCTGTGAGGAGGATGCTAGGAGACTGCAAGGTGACTTGGATAGGCTGGGTGAGTGGGTAAATGTTTGGCAGATGCAGTATAATATGGATAAATGTGAGGTTATCCATTTTGGTGGCAAAAACAGGAAAGCAGACTATTATCTAAATGGTGGCCGACTAGGAAAAGGGGAGATGCAGCGAGACCTGGGTGTCATGGTACACCAGTCATTGAAAATAGGCATGCAGGTGCAGCAGGCAGTGAAGAAAGCGAATGGTATGTTAGCTTTCATAGCAAAAGGATTTGAGTATAGGAGCAGGGAGGTTCTACTGCAGTTGTACAGGGTCTTGGTGAGACCACACCTGGAGTATTGCGTACAGTTTTGGTCTCCAAATCTGAGGAAGGACGTTATTGCCATAGAGGGAGTGCAGAGAAGGTTCACCAGACTGATTCCTGGGATGTCAGGACTGTCTTATGAAGAAAGACTGGATAGACTTGGTTTATACTCTCTAGAATTTAGGAGATTGACTGGGGATCTTATAGAAACTTACAAAATTCATAAGGGGTTGGACAGGTTAGATGCAGGAAGATTGCTCCCGATGTTGGGGAAGTCCAGGACAAGGGGTCACAGCTTAAGGATAAGGAGGAAATCCTTTAAAACCGAGATGAGAAGAACTTTTTTCACACAGAGAGTGGTGAATCTCTGGAACTCTCTGCCACAGAGGGTAGCCGAGGCCAGTTCATTGGCTATATTTAAGAGGGAGTTAGATGTGGCCCTTGTGGCTAAAGGGATCAGGGGGTATGGAGAGAAGGCAGGTACGGGATACTGAGTTGGATGATCAGCCATGATCATATTGAATGGCGGTGCAGGCTCGAAGGGCCGAATGGCCTACTCCTGCACCTAATTTCTATGTTTCTATGATTTCTCTAACTTCAAGTAACCCTTACTTTCCCTCTCTCTCTATCCCTCCCCCACCCTAGTTCTCCGACTAGTTTAACTGTCCTCCAGATTAACTTGCACTGATTGTCTCCTTCGTTGTCACCTTCCCCTCATCTAACAATGAGTCATTCTACATTTTCTTTTGAGCTTCATCCCTTTTGATCCTCGTTTTCTCTCTGTCTCCCTCTCCCTTGACTCTCAGTCTGAACCCATTCCTTTTATCCAGAGATGCTGCCTGTTCCCCTGAGATACTCCAGCATTTTGTGTCTCTCTCCAAGGTAGTTCACAGCTTGGAGTTCAGTCTTAGGTTTAGTTTTAGAGATAGGGCGCGGAAACAGGCCTTTCGGCCCACCAGGCCCGTACTGACCAGCGGTCCCCGCACGCTAACACTGTCCTACACACACTAGGGACAATTATTACATTTACACCAAGCCAATTAACCTACAAACCTGCACGTCTTTGGAGTGTGGGAGGAAACCGAAAACCTCGGTGAAAACCCACGCAGGTCACGGGGAGAACATGCAAACTCCGTACAGGCAGCACCCGTAGTCGGGATCGAAACCTCAAACACTACAAATGCTGTACAAACATAGAAAATAGGTGCAGGAGGAGGCCATTCGGCCCTTCGATTCATTGCGATCATGGCTGATCGTCCCCAATCAATAACCCGTGCCTGCCTTCCCCCCATATCCCTTGATTCCAATAGCCCCTAGAGCTCTATCTAACTCTCTCTTAAATCCATCCAGTGATTTGGCCTCCACTGCCCTCTGTGGCAGGGAATTCCACAAATTAAGGAAGGAAGCAACTCTACCGCTGCGCCACCGTGCCACCAGTTGGAGGTGGTAGTGTTCAAGAGCCTGATGGTTGTTGCGAAGAAGCTGTTCCTGAACTTGGTCGTTACAGTCTTCAGGTTCCCGTACCTTCTTCCCGATGGCAGGGGTGAAATGAGTGTGTGGCCAGGATGGTGTGGGTCTATGGTGATGTTGGCTGCATTTTTGAGGCAGCGACTCCTGTAGATCCCTTCGATGGTGGGGAGTTCAGACACGTGATGGACCGGGCTGCCAAGGGTGGTGGTGGAGGCAGATATGATAGTGGTGTTGAAGAGATCTTTTGAATAAGCACATGGAGAATCATACTTTTAGCCAAGTATGTTTTGCAACATACAAGGAATTGTATTTAAGAAGGAACTGCAGATGCTGGAGAATCGAAGGTTGCACAAAAAAGCTGGAGAAACTCAGCGGGTGCAGCAGCATCTATGGAGCGAAGGAAATATTTCCTTCGCTCCATAGATGCTGCTGCACCCGCTGAGTTTCTCCAGCTTTTTTGTGTAACCAAGGAATTGTATTTGCCTTACTAATGAAAAGCAACAGAACACACAAAATATATTTTAACATAAACATCCACCACAGTGACTCCTGCACATTCCCCACTGTGATGGAAGACTAAAACAAAAGTTCAATCTCTCCCTTCTTTGTCCTCCAGTTTTTGGGGACATCGAGCCTTCCGTTTACGGGACGATCTTACTCCCCGCCACGACGTGGAGCGGGCCCCCTCATCGTGGCGATCACGCTCCTGCATCGGGGGGGAATCATTGCTCCCCTGCGCCGGGCGATCTACCCTAGGTCGGGGCGTGTCGAAAGCCGTGCGGTTTTGGAGCTTCCCGACGTCGGTCTCAACCCGAGACTACGAGCTCCTTAATGTCAAAGTCCGCAGTTGGAGCGTCGATCCCAGGCAAGGAATGGAGTGATATGGAGGCAGAGAAGATGAGTTTAAATTGGCATCATGTACAGCACAGACATTGAGGGCCGAAGGGCCTATTCCTGTGTTGTACTGTTCTGTTCTATTATTGACAGTCACTGTTAAAATATTACACATAAAGTTTGAAGAAGTTTCACCTGAAACGTCACCCATTCCTTCTCCCAGGGATGCTGCCTGTCCCGCTGAGTTACTCCAGCATTTTGTGTCTATCCTCGGTGTAAACCAGCATCTGCAGTTCCTTCCTACACATATTCCATGTTAGGATTCATCTTGCCAGTATAGATAGCCATATATTTTCCAACATTATAGTCTGTCTGCGTATTTTTTTAAATCAGATTTTTTTCTCTTCCACGTCACAGCCATTAGAGTAAAGCCATTAATAAGGAGAGACTTTTTCACTGGCAAATATTAATGGCTGCTCTTTTGTTGTTCTTCTTACCAGAGTTCCCAGAACCAAAGTAGATGCATAATCAGACTCCAGAGATTAATTTAACCCCAACACTCAGTTCTGCTTCGTTGCAGCGGTAGTTAGCTGATATCACCTCGGCCTTGCCTGTCCCAGCTTATGGAAACACCACTCCCTGTGGATCACAGCACCACTGCTCAAAGTACAACTCCACAATAAATGCTTCGTACACAAATCATCTGACAGGGATAGGTGACGTTTTGGGTCGAGACCCTTCTTCAGACTGAGGGGACTCAGGGGATTAGTTTTTTATCTTGGCACTATATTGTTCCTTTTAGTTTAGTTTAGATCAGTTTAGTTTAGTTTAGTTTAGAGACACAGCGTGGAAATAGGCCCTTCGGCCCACCGAATCCGCTCCGACCAGCGATCACCCCATATACTAGCTCTATCCTACACACACCAAATTTACCAAAGCCAAATTAACCTACAAACCTGCACGTCTTTGGAGTGTAGGGGGAAACCGAAGCACCCGGAGGAAACCCATGCAGTGACGGGGAGAACGTGCAAACTCCGTACAGACAGCGCCCATTGTCGGGATCGAACCCAGGTCTCTGGCGTTGCATTCGCTGTAAGGCAGCACCTCTACCGCATCGCCACCGTGTCGCTGTGCGCTGTGTGACTCTATTTAAACTGCCCAATGGCGCATGTTCTGGTGCGATTATTCCTCTCTGGAAATTAAGGGGACTGTCCCACTGGCCGATTTTTTCGGCGACTGCCGGCGTCATATCAGGGTCGCAAAAGATTTTGAACATTTCAAAATCCAGCGGCGACAAAAAAATGTTGCGACACTTGAAAAAGCGCCGCGCGTCAATACGCCATCACGCCGCGTCACGCCGTGAGTTTTTCGATGACCCGATACGTCAGTCGGTGACGCCGGCAGTAGCCGAAAAAATCGGCAAGTGGGACAGGCCCTTTACTCAATAAATCTGACCATTAATCCAGGACTGTTTTGTGGTCGCACGCTGTGTCCAACTTGACTCTGGCAATTCCTACATTACAACAGTAACATTATTCTGATTGACTAAAAATTGCTTTGGGATGTGAGACATAGAGCTATACAGGATCGAAGCAGTCCCTTCAGCCCAGCTCATCCATGCTGACCCACATCCACACGTGTCCCATTTGTCTGCATTTGGCCCTAATCCCTCTGCCCGCTCCATGTACGGGTGTCAGGGGGACAAGGCAGGAGAATGAGGTTAGGAGGGAGAGATAGATCAACCATGATTGAATGGCGAAGTAGACTTGATGGGCCGAATGGCCTAATTCTGCTCCTGCATGGCCAACATGCCCTATCTAAGCGAGACACAATATGCTGGAGTAACCCAGCGGGACAGGCAGCATCGCTGGAGAGAAGGAATAGGTGACGTTTCCAGTCGAGACTCTTATTCAAACCATCAACAGAACTACTGTCCGCCAAAGAGCCAGAGCCTGGAGACTGGAGGTGCTACACCTTGGCAGGACAAATCAAAATAGGACGTACATGGTAAATGGTAGGGAATTGAAGAATACAGTTGAACAGAGGGATCTGGGTATAACCGTGCATAGTTCCTTGAAGGTGGAATCTCATATAGATAGGGTGGTAAAGAAAGCTTTTGGTATGCTAGCCTTTATAAATCAGAGCATTGAGTATAGAAGCTGGGATGTAATGTTAAAATTGTACAAGGCATTGGTGAGACCAAATCTGGAGTATGGTGTACAATTTTGGTCGCCCAATTATAGGAAGGATGTCAACAAAATAGAGAGAGTACAGAGGAGATTTACTAGAATGTTGCCTGGGTTTCAACAACTAAGTTACAGAGAAAGGTTGAATAAGTTAGGTCTTTATTCTCTGGAGCGCAGAAGGTTAAGGGGGGACTTGATAGAGGTCTTTAAAATGATGAGAGGGATAGACAGAGTTGATGTGGACAAGCTTTTCCCTTTGAGAATAGGGAAGATTCAAACAAGAGGACATGACTTCAGAATTAGGGGACAGAAGTTGAGGGGTAACATGAGGGGGAACTTCTTTACTCAGAGAGTGGTAGCGGTGTGGAATGAGCTTCCAGTGGAAGTGGTGGAGGCAGGTTCGGTGGTATCATTTAAAAATAAATTGGATAGGCATATGGATGAGAAGGGAATGGAGGGTTATGGTATGAGTGCAGGCAGGTGGGACTAAGGGGAAAAAAGTTGTTCGGCACGGACTTGTAGGGCCGAGATGGCCTGTTTCCGTGCTGTAATTGTTATATGGTTATATGGTTATACGAGGAAGAGAAGTTTGTGCAAACTGGCAAGCTAGAAACGTACCATAATTACGGAAAATTAGAAGTAAATGGACCGTGAAGCAATAACTCAAAGATGTAAAACAGGGGCAGAGTTCGGTGCAGTTGCTCAATGGTTGGGTGGTTCATCAACCAGAGATGTTTATGGAGTTAATGGAGGAGCAAGCCAAACCTCAGACAGTCTTGTGTAGATCAAGGGATGTTGAGATAAGTCACTTTTTCACACAGAGAGTGGTGAGTCTGTGGAATTCTCTGCCTCAGAGGTCGGTGGAGGCCGGTTCTCTGGATGCTTTCAAGAGAGAGCTAGATAGGGCTCTTAAAGATAGCAGAGTCAGGGGATATGGGGAGAAGGCAGGAACGGGGTCGTGATTGGGGATGATCAGCCACGATCACATTGAATGGCGGTGCTGGCTCGAAGGGCCAAATGGCCTACTCCTGCACCTATTGTCTATTGGCTATTGTCATAGAGTGATACAGTGTGGAACCAGGGCCTTCGGCCCAACTTGCCCACACCAGCCAACAAGCCCCATCTGAGGTAGACACAAAATGCTGGAGTAACCCAGCGCAACAGGTTTAGTTTTAGAGATATAGCGCGGATAGATGGAATGGGTGTCGTTTTGGGTCGAGACCCTTCTTCAGACTTAATGTGGAGAGTAAGGGGAGAGGGAGACAAGAGATAAGGAAGGGCAAGTTGTAAAACCGAAACATCAAAGGAGACAAAGTTCAAGGAAAATTTAGAATAGATCATAGTTAGCCTGGGAAAGGTGACAACAAGGCACACAAGGTAAAATTTAATCAGGAGGACAGTCAGACTGGTCAGGGAACTAGGATGGGGGAGGGATGGAGAGAGAGGGAACGCAAGGGTTACTTGAAGTTGGAGAAATCAATATTCATACCACTGGCAAAATCTACACGTCCCACCTGCCTGCATTTGGCCCATATCCCTCCAAACCTGTCCTATCCATGTACCTGTCTAACTGTTTCTTAAAAGTTGGGATTGTCCCAGACTCAACTACCTCCTCTGGCAGCTTGTTCCATACACCCACCACCCTTTGCGTGAAAATGTTACTCCTCAGATTCTTGTTAAATCTTTACCCCCCCCCCCCTCACCTTAAACCCGTGGCCTCTGGGTGGGCATAGTTTGATACTCAGGATAATGGGACTACTATCCGACGAGCTGTTACAGTGACAAGGTACAGCACGAAAGACCCAAACGTAAAAAGATTGAATTAAAATACAGGTCCACCACCGAATTTTCCGGCAACTGGTGGTCCTTTTATACAGACAAAATTACGAGAGCGGGTCCTCAAACCACCCCCACCCCCCTGAAGTCCCCCCCCCCCCCCCCCCGATAACGTGCCCCCTAGGCCGGTGAGATGGCATCGGAACTTCCGCGGCCGATAGGCGGGTGGAATTTGCACCCTGGGGTCGGGGCTCTGGAACTCCCACCTGGCCAGAGCCAGCAGATCCGCTCCCAAGGCCCACTTCCATTGTAGCGGGAACACGTGGTGTCCATGGGGACTCTGGAGGCCTTCCGCGAACGCTGGTCACCGCGGGAGGTCCAGTGCATTGTAGATAATAATAATAATCTTATTTATATAGCACATTTTTAGTCAACTTGCATTGACCCCAAAGTGCTTCACATAATTACATTACATTCACACACAGGCAAAGGTGGGTGAAGTGTCTTGCCCCAAGGACACAACGACACTATGCACTCCAAGCGGGATTCGAACCGGCTACCTTCCAGTCGCCAGCCGAACACTTAGCCCATTGTGCCATCTGTCGTCCCAATGTTGTTAATATTTTAATTTGATAACTTTGTTTGTAAACTGCCAATATAGGCATTCTTTGATCGTGTTACTACTATGTATTTTTGTTTGTTCTGAATAAAAGCATTTTGTATTGTGTAAAAAAAAGGCCAACAATGGACCATTGTGGGCTCCTCCTTTCCTTGATCATCGTTACTTTTTTGCATAAAATTTCATTCATTTGTTCTGTAGCCCCTCTACATCACCGTCTATATCTCTCACTCCCCTTTTCCCACCGACTCTCAGGCCGTAGAAGGGTCTCGATCCGAAAAGTCGCCTATTCCTTCTCTCCAGAGATGCTGCCTGTCCCGCTGAGTTACCCCAGCTTGCTGTGTCTAAGCTAACCATCGCCTAGCATGGTAGGGCCGTAAATCTCATCACTACATGGCTCCGTATGTTGTTGCACACCCGCACTAAATTGCCGTAACAGGTTCATTTGGAAATTAATCTACAAACCTACAAAAATTCATTCATAAATGGAAACTCAAAGCGAAGTTGAAGATGAGAAGTTGAGAAGATTAGACAGGTAGACAAAAGTGCTGGAGAAACTCAGCGGATGAGGCAGCATCTATGGAGCGAAGGAATAGGCGACGTTTCGGGTTGAGACCCTTCTTCAGAAGAAAGGAAGATGCGGAGACTGTGGGCTGTGGGAGAGCTGGGAAGGGGAGGGGAAGGAGGGAGAAAGCAGGGACTACCTGAAATTTGAGAAGTCAATGTTCATACCGCTGGGGTGTAAACTACCCAATATGTGCGAAATATGAGGTGCTGCTCCTCTAATTTACGGTGGGCCTCACTCTGGCCACGGAGGAGGCCCAGGACAGAAAGGTCGGATTGGGAATGGGAGGGGGAGGGGGAGTTGAAGTGCTGGGCCTCCGGGAGATAAGAGAAGATTAGAGGTGGGACAACAGAAGATTGCCCAGGTTCGTGATTCATTGAGAACGTCTACACTGTGGTTACAGTAGTTATTTGATGATTTATGTGTTTTTAATACAAGCACCATTAAACCCGCTGTTGCTTTGGCGGCCAGTGCTGACTTCAGCCAGCTTTGTACAATGAATGATCAACAGGATAATAAAGATTTATAATTGGATTGCACGTACATTATAGCCCAGCAATTATTTTTGCCGAGATAGACACAAAAATGCCAGAGTAACTTAGCGGGTCAGCCAGCATCTCTGGAGAAAATGGACTTTAGTTTAGTTTAGTTTGGAGATACAGCGTGGAAACAGGCCCTTCGGCCCATCGAGTCCGCGCCGCTCAGCGATCCCCGCACAATAACACTACCCTACGCAGACTACGGACAATTTTACATTTATACCAAGCCTATTAACCGACAAACCTGTACGTCTTTGGAGTGTGGGGGGAAATCTCGGAGATCTCGGGGAAAACCCATGCGGGTCACCGGGAGAATGTAAGACTCCGTACAGACAGCACCAGTAGTCGGGAGCAAACCCAGGTCTCTGGCGCTGTGAGGCAGCAACTCTACCGCTATGCCACCATGCCACCCGTCTTCACACTGATTGCAGGGAAGGAAGGGGAAAATAACGGTGGCGCAGCGGTAGAGTTGCTGCCTTACAGCGAATGCAGCGCCGGAGACCCGGGTTCGATCCCGACTACGGGTGCTGTCTATACGGAGTTTGTACGTTCTCCCCGTGACTTGCGTGGGTTTTCTCCGAGATCTTCGGTTTCCTCCCACACTCCAAAGACGTGCAGGTTTGTAGGTTAATTGGCTTGGTGTAAATGTAAAAATGTCCCTAGTGGGTGTAGGATGGCGTTAGTGTACGGGGATCGCTGGTTGGCGCGGACCCGGTGGGCCGAAGGGCCTGTTTCCTTGCTGTATCTCTAAACTAAAACTGGAAGAGAGAAGAGGGGGTACGGATAAATCGCGGCTGGCCTGGAGAGGAAAACTAAAGGTATGAAAAGGCCGGCTCTGATTTGTACTGCACCTTTTGATACCTCTAGTGTCCCTCTCCCCTGACTCTGTCTGAAGAAGGATCTCGATCCAGAAGGTCACCTATTCCTTTTCTCCAGCGATGCTGCCTGACCCGCTGAGTTACTCCAGCAATTTATGTCTAACTGCACTCTATAATCTAATGTTATCCCACTTTCTCACCCTACATTCCCTACACACTAGGGGTAATTTACAGAGGGCCCATTAACCTACAAACCCACACATTTTTGGAGTGCGGGAGGAAACCTGAGAACCCGAATGGATCCTATGTGGTCACAGGGAGAACGTACAAACTTCACACACAGACCACACCCGAAGTCAGGATCGAACCCGGGTCTCTGGCACAGTGAGGCAGTGGCTCTAACAGCTTCAGCGCACCCTTACTAACAGAAGCTTCTGTGTTCAGTGTCATGATTCATTTCATGCTGGTCGGTTCGGACTCGGTGGGCCGAAGGGCCTGTTTCCGCTCTGCATCTCCTAAACTAAATCTAAAAAAATGAAAACAATAAGAGCACAGATAATGAAATAAATGTGCTCTCCATAAAGTGGGTTATCAATCAATGGCAGAACAGATTGTAGTCCTCGAGATTTGCCAAATTGTATTTTCCATTTCCAAATCACTAACAAGACAGCTGATTAATCATAAATTTAGTGCTTAATTGCAAAGTAAAGCTCGTAAGTCAAACTACAGGTGCACAACCTTTTATCCGGTGTTCCGGAAACCGAAAAACTCCGAAAACCGGCCATTTTTTCCAGATGTCATCTGCGCACCAAAGCTCGCATTTGGCGCCAAACTGGACCCGAAACGACCCACGGTCAACCCAGGTCTGTACTACTGTAGTGGCTGCCTCCTCCCCGGAGACGGGGGTTTAAGACACTTAAACATCTGTAAATCATTGCTTAAATGTTAGTCAGTTAGTTTGGAGGGCTTTTATGTGAAGGGGGGGGGGGGGGGGGGGGGGGGGGGTGAAGGGGTAAACTTTAATTCTTAGTCCCCTACCTCGTCGGAGAGGCGGGGAGCGGTCAATGCCTTACCGGGTCGCCGTGCAGTAAGCTCCGCAGCGCTGTGGCCGGTGGGGCTGCGGGCGGCGCCGGTTGTAGCTCCGACCCCGGCAACTCTACCCCTGGCTGCGAGGCGCTCCAAATCCAGCGCCGCCCGCGACCGGACGCCCGCCCAATGTTGGGAGTCGGCGGCGTCGCAGCGCTGGGATACCAGCGGGAAGCGGGCAATGCCTTACCGGGTCGCCGTGCGGCAAGCTCCGGAGCGCTGTGGCCGCCTTCTTCCAACATTCGCGGAGCGTCGCTGGATTTGGAGCCGCGCAGCCAGGGGTAGAGTTGCCGGGGTCGGAGCTACAACCGGCGCCGCCCGCGGCCGGACGAAGCCCCCAGCTCCGCGAGGTTGGGAGTCGCCGACCAGGTAGGGGACTAAGAATTAAAGTTTCCCCCTTCACCCCTACTCCACCACCACCACCACATAAAATCCCTCCAAACTAACTGACTAACATTTATGCAATGATTCTCCCGGTCTCCGGGGAGGAGGCAGCTGCTCCAGACTTTTCAAGCCACCCGTGCTACCTACCTAATCTACGCTAAAAATCTTCCATTCCGAAATCCGAAAATGTCCGAAATCCGACAAGTGTCTGGTCCCAAGGCTTTCGGATAAAAGGTTGTGCACCTGTTATAGTTCAGAGCACCTCATATTCCGCCTGGGTTGCTTGCGTCCGGATGGCATGAACGTTGAATTCTCCCAATTTTGCTAGCCCTTGCTGTCTCCTCCCCTTCCTTAACCCTCGAGCTGTCTCCTCCCATCCCCCCGCCCTCGGGCTCCTCCTCCTCCTCCCTTTTTCGTTCCTTCTCCCCCCCACCCCCCATCAGTCTGAAGAAGGGTTTCGGCCCGAAACGTCGTCTATTTCCTTCGCTCCATAGATGCTGCTGCACCCGCTGAGTTTCTCCAGCATTTTTGTGTACCTTCGATCTTCCAGCATCTGCAGTTCCTTCTTGAATACTAGTCCAGAGCCATTGACTCCACTTTGATCTAATATATAATTGTGCAATAATCCATAATTAAATAGCACATCTGGTGTCATGTAGCGATGTTGCAGTATAATAACAGTGCTTCTCATGATGATGTTAATTAGTATCTATCTGTATAAGAGGCTGTTTAAGATGGAGTTCCAGAGGTGGCATTAATTTGTACTTGCGCTGAGTGGAGAGACCAAATGTTTATGATGGGTGGAGATTTATTTTATTTTAGTTTAGACATTCAGCGCGGAAACTTTGGCCCACCAGCACCCTAGCACCATCCTACACCCACTAGGGACTTCACCAAGCCAATTAACCTACAAACCTGTACGTCTTTGGAGCGTGGGAGGAAAATGAAGATCTCGGAAAACAACCTCGCGGGTCACGGGGAGAACGTACAAACTCCGTACAGACAGCGCCCGTAGTCGGGATCGAACCTGGGTCTCCGGCGCTGCATTCGCTACAAGGCAGAAACTCTACCGCTGCCCCACCGTGACCGCCCCTGGAGTGGGGAGGGAAAAACGCTTTTAATAATTTCATGGGAATCAAATTTCATGGAAAAGGAGAGGCCCTTCGGCCCACAATGTCTGTGCTGAACATGATGCCAAGACCAACTCTTATCTGCCTGCATGTGATCCATATCCTCCATTTCCTGCATATCCATATGCCTATCCAAAAGTTTCTTAAATGCCACTATCGTATCTCCCTTACTCCGAAGATGTACTGGTCTGTAGATTGACACAACATGCTGGAGTAACTCAACGGGACAGGCAGCATCTCTGGGGAGAAGGAATGGGAGACGTTTCGGGTGGAGACCAATCTTCCGACTGATGTCAGGGGAGTGGGCGGGACAAAGATAGAATGTACTCGGAGACAGTAAGACTGGTGGGAGAACTGGGAAGGGGGAGGGGATGGAGAGAGGGGGAGAGCAAGGGCTATCTTTTTTCACACAGAGAGTGGTGAATCTCTGGAACTCTCTGCCACAGAAGGTAGTTGAGGCCAGTTCATTGGCTATATTTAAGAGGGAATTAGATGTGGCCCTTGTGGCTAAGGGGATCAGGGGGTATGGAGAGAAGGCAGGTACGGGATACTGAGTTGGATGATCAGCCATGATCATATTGAATGGCGGTGCAGGCTCGAAGGGCCGAATGGCCTACTCCTGCACCTAATTTCTATGTTTCTATGTTTCTATCTGAAGTTAGAGAAGTCAATGTTCATGTGTAAACTGCCCAAGCAAAATATGAGGAGCTGTTCCTGCAATTTGCGCTGGACCTCACTCTGACAATGGAGGAGGCCCAGGACAGAAAGGTCAGATTGGGAATGGGAGGGGGAGTTGAAGTGCTGGGCCACCGGGAGATCATGTAGGTTAAGGTGGACTTAGCCCAGGTGTTCAATGAGAACATCTCCTCATGTTTTACCACAGCCTGGTCTGTAGGTTAATTGTCTTTGGTTAAAATAGCAAATTGTCATTACTGTATCTTCCTCCACCACCACCCCTGGCAGCGCATTCCAGGCACCCACAACCCTCTGTGTAAAAAACTAGCCCCGCACATCTCAATAGACAATAGACAATAGGTGCAGTAGTAGGCTATTCGGCCCTTCGAGCCAGCACCGCCATTCAATGTGATCATGGCTGATCATCCCCAGTCAGTACCCCGTTCCTGCCTTCTCCCCATATCCCCTGACTCCGCTATTTTTAAGATGCTCCTGAAAGCATCCAGAGAACCCGCCTCCACCGCCCTCTGAGGCAGAGGATTCCACACACTCCCCGCATTAGACAATAGACAATAGACAATAGGTGCAGGAGTAGGCCATTCGGCCCTTCGAGCCAACAATGCCATTCAATGTGATCATAGCTGATCATCCCCAATCAGTACCCCGTTCTTGCCTTCTCCCCATATCCCCTGTCTACGCTATCTTCAAGAGCCCTATCTAGCTCTCTCTTGAAAGCATCCAGAGAACCGGCCTCCACCGCAGAGAATTCCACACTCACCACTCTCTGTGTGAAAAAGTGTTTCCTCGTCTCCCTTCTAAATGGCTTACCTCTTATTCTTAAACTGTGGCCCCTGGTTCTGGACTCCCCCAACATCAGGAACATGTTTCCTGCCTCTAGCGTGTCCAAGCCCTTAACAATCTTATATGTTTCAATGAGATGCCCTCTCATCCTTCTAAACTCCAAAGTGTACAAGCCCAGCTGCTCCATTCTCTCAGCATATGACAGTCCCGCCATCCCGGGAATTAATCTCCTTTAAACATTGCCCCTCTCACCTTAAAGTTAAACCCTCTTGTATTTGATTTTTCCATCCTGGGAAAAAGGTTCTGTCTGTCTCCCCTATATGTGCCTCTCATAATTTTACATCCTTCTATCTGGTCCCCTCTCAACCTCCAATGTTCCACAGAAATTCAATCCAAGTCTGTCCATCTTCTCCCTGCAGCCAATACCCCCTGATCCAGGCATCATTTCGGTTTATCTCCTCTGCGCCCTTTCCAAAAGCCTCCACACCCTTCCTGTAATGGGGTGACCAGAAATGCACGCAATACTCCAAATGCATAGGAAGGAACTGCAGCTGCTGGTTTAAACCGAGAGATAAGACACAAAACTCTGGAGTAACTCAGTGGGTCAGCAAGCATCCCTGGAGAAAAGGAATATGTGACGCTTCAGTCGAGACCCTTCACCAGACCTTTCCCCCAGCTTTTTGTGGCAATATTCTTCGCAATACTCCAAATGTGGCCTGACCAAAGTCCTATCGAGCTGCATCATGACTTCCTGACTCTTCTGGCCCTGTCCCACTTAGCCGATGTTTTGAGCGACTACAGGCGACTGCCGCTAAATTTTCAACATGTTGAACATTTTTTCGACGGCAGTGGCGACAATTTTTGCTGTCGTAGGTTGTCGCCAGGTGTCGTAGGTGAATTCCATTGAAACTAGCCCCTGGCAGTCGCCTAAACAGTCGCCTAAGTGGGACAGGCCCTTTGCACTCAATGCCTTGACCTGTGAAAGCAAGCATAGCATATGCCTCTTTTACCATAGACAATAGGTGCAGGAGTAGGCCATTCAGCCCTTCGAGCCAGCACCGCCATTCGCTGTGATCATGGCTGATCATCCACAATCAGTACCCCGTTCCTGCCTTCTCCCCATATCCCTTGACTCCGCTATCCTTAAGACCTCTATCTAACTCTCTCTTGAAAGCATCCAGGGAATCGGCCTACACTGCCTTCTGAGGCAGAGAATTCCACAGACTTCTCAATATTCTTCCAAATAACCCTTTCTGGCTTAAGTCCTCCCTCCACCACCTCCAGTTTAAATTCCATTTGGAATATTTTGGAGGACCAAGAAACCAAGAACCAAGACTCACAACTCTCTGGGTGAAAAGGTTTTTCTGCATCTCCGTTCTAAATGGCATACCCCTGATTCTCAATCTGTGGCCCCTGGTTCTGGAACATCGGGAACATGTTTCCTGCCTCTAGTGTGTTCAATCCCTTAATAATCTTATAAACACGTATCTTTTATTTTTTTCCTGCGGGTCGCTAATTGCATTTAAATGAATGAGGTGTGGCAACAGCTGAAGGGTCATAGAAACATAGAAATTAGGTGCAGGAGTAGGCCATTCGGCCCTTCGAGCCTGCACCGCCATTCAATATGATCATGGCTGATTATCCAACTCAGTATCCCGTACCTGCCTTCTCTCCATACCCTCTGATCCCCTTAGCCACAAGGGCCACATCTAACTCCCTCTTAAATATAGCTAATGAACTGGCCTCAACTACCCTCTGTGGCAGAGAGTTCCAGAGATTCACCACTCTCTGTGTGAAAAAAGTTCTCCTCATCTCGGTTTTAAAGGGTTTTCCCCCTTATCCTTAAGCTGTGACCCCTTGTCCTGGACTTCCCCAACATCGGGAACAATCTTCCTGCATCTAGCCTGTCCAACCCCTTAAGAATTTTGTAAGTTTCTATAAGATCCCCTCTCAATCTCCTAAATTCTAGAGAGTATAAACCAAGTCTATCCAGTCTTTAACCATATAACCTTTAACCATATAACCATTAACCTTTCTTCATAAGACAGTCCTGACATCCCAGGAATCAGTCTGGTGAACCTTCTCTGCACTCCCTCTATGGCAATAATGTCCTTCCTCAGATTTGGAGACCAAAACTGCACGCAATACTCCAGGTGTGGTCTCACCAAGACCCTGTACAACTGCAGTTGAACCTCCCTGCTCCTATACTCAAATCCTCTTGCTATGAAAGCCAACATACCATTCGCTTTCTTTACTGCCTGCTGCACCTGCATGCCTACCTTCAATGACTGGTGTACCATGACACCCAGGTCTCGCTGCATCTCCCCCTTTCCCAATCGGCCACCATTTAGATAATAATCTGCTTTCCCGTTTTTTGCCAACGAGGCAAAACGTGGGTTCAGCCAACACGTGTAGTCACATCTGTAACTCGTGTAAAATCACGTTCCAGATGTACTGAGTATGGGATCCAGGAGCGGAGAGATGAATGAGATCCGTGTGCCACCATTTTGTTTCCATCACACCTTGCCAAACATGCCACAGTATATACCCACGTAAATCTGGCACCTACAGGCATGCCTTGGTTGCTCACGGGACGATGGAAGGACACAAAAAGCTGGACCAACTCAGCGGGTCAGGCACCATCTCTGGAGGAAAGGAATAGGTTGAGACTGTCTGAAGAAGGGTCTCGACCCGAAACGTCACCTATTCCTTTTCTCCAGAGATGCTGCCTGACCTACTGAGTTACTCCAGCACTTTGTGTCAACATTATTATTAATTCTGATCCACTAAAACCTCCGCATCACAACCGCAACTCACTAGAGTCATAGAGTGATACATTGTGGAAACAGGCCCTTTGGCCCAACTCGCCCACACCGGCCAACATGTCCCAGTTACACTAGTCCCACTTGCCTGCATTTGGCCCATATCCCTCCAAACCTGTCCTATCCATGTAACTGTCTAACTGTTTCTTAAATGATGGGATAGTCCCAGCCTCAACTACCTCCTCTAGCAGCTTGTTCCATACACTAGTGGATACATCCTTCCAAAGTATTTAATTTGTTTATTGATGGAAGTACCTGTAATATTATTTTGACAGCCTGGGTGAAAACCATGTAATGAGATGAAAACCATGAATGAACTCACGACAGTTACTCACGACAACATAATGCGTGTGGTACACCAGCTGTACACCATTGACAACGCCCAGAGGATTGTCGGCTGCCCTCTCCTTACCTTGGAGGACTTACACAGTTCCCGCTGCACCAAAAAAACCCAGAATATCATAAAGGACATTTCCCACCCCGGACACTCCCTGTTTGAACTGCCGTCAGGCAGACGGTACAGATCTACAATTTGCTTAGATGTGTAATTGTGGGTGAATAGTGAATAGCTTGGATAGAGTGGATGTGGAGAGGATGTTTCCACTAGTGGGAGATTCTAGGACTAGAGGTCATAGCCTCAGAATTAAAGGATGTTATTTTCGGAAGGAGATGAGGAGAAATTTCTTTCGTCAGAGGGTGGTGAATCTGTGGAATTCTTTGCCACAGAAGGCTGTGGATATTTTTAAGGCAGAGAGTTAGATTCTTGATTAGTACGGGTGTCAGAGGTTTTGGGGAGAAGGCAGGAGAATGGGGTTAGGAGGGAGAGATAGATCAGCCATGATTGAATGGTGGAGTAGGCTTGATGGGCCGAATGGCCTAATTCTACTCCTATCACTTATCACTTATGACTCGTCCTATTTACTACACTCACCGCCTCTGCCTGAGAGACGCACCTGTCTGTCTGTCTGTCTGTCTGTCTGTCTGTCTGTCTGTCTGTCAGTATTTGCACAACTGCTTGTGATTGTGCATGTGCCTGTTCTGTGTTACAAGTCAAAGGCACCTCTAATAGACTGTGCCACGGCTGAAACCTATCCAATTTCACCAGCCAGCAATATTAAATTTAGCACTGAAAGCAAAGCATAAATTTATCTCTATCAGGATACATCTAAATTGTGCAATGACTTGGCATTTAATCCTTGCTTGTCATAGAGTCAGAGTCAAACAGTGTGGACACAGGCCCTTCGGCCCAACCTTCCCATGTCGGCCAACATGTCCCATCTATAGTCGTCTCACCCGCCTGCATTTGGTCCATACCCCTCTAAACCTGTCCCACCCAAGTACCTGTCGAATTACCTCTACCGCTGCACCACTGTGCTGCCGTATGCGCTTTTTTTGTAAACCAGCATCTGCAGTTCCTTGTGTCCAAAGGATAATACTGCTCCTCATGTTGCCCTCGGCATTGTGCGTGGTGAAGATCATACCGATGAGAGTCATAGAAACATAGAAACATAGAAATTAGGTGCAGGAGTAGGCCATTCGGCCCTTCGAGCCTGCACCGCCATTCAATATGATCATGGACTGATCATCCAACTCAGTATCCCGTACCTGCCTTCTCTCCATACCCCCTGATCCCTTTAGCCACAAGGGTTTTACATCTAACTCCCTCTCTAAATATAGCCAATGAACTGGCCCCAACTACCCTCTGCGGCAGAGAGTTCCAGAGATTCCACCACTCTCTGTGTGAAAAAAGTTCTTCTCATCTCGGTTTTAAAGGATTTCCCCTTTATCCTTAAGCTGTGACCCCTTGTCCTGGACTTCCCTAACATCGGGAACAATCTTCCTGCATCTAGCCTGTCCAACCCCTTAAGAATTTTGTAAGTTTCTATAAGATCCCCCTCAATCTTCTAAATTCTAGAGAGTATAAACCAAGTCTATCCAGTCTTTCTTCATAAGACAGTCCTGACATCCCAGGAATCAGTCTGGTGAACCGTCTCTGCACTCCCTCTATGGCAATAATGTCCTTCCCATGCAGTGGAGACCAAAACTGTACGCAATACTCCAGGAGTGGTCTCACCAAGACCCTGTACAACTGCAGTAGAACCTCTGTGCTCCTATACTCAAATCCTTTTGCAATGAAAGCCAACATACCATTCGCTTTCTTTACTGCCTGCTGCATAGAGTGATACAGCGTGGAAACAGGCCCTACGACCCAAATTGCACACACCGACCAACATGTGGGATCCACTAGTCCCACCTGCCTTAGAAGGTCCATATCCCTCCAAACCTGTCCTATCTGTGTGCCTGTCTAATTGCTTCTTATACGTTGTGATAGTCAATAGACAGTAGACAATGGGTGCAGGAGTAGGCCATTCGGCCCTTCAAGCCAGCACCTCCATTCAATGTGATCATGGCTGATCATCCACAATCAGTACCCAGCTCCTGCCTTCTCCCCATATCCCCTGCCTCAACTACCTCCTCTGGCAACTCGTTCCATACACCCGCCACCCTTTGTGTGAAAAAAATCACTCCTCAGATTCCTATTAAATCTTAACCCTCCCCCTCACCATAAACCTTTGTCCTCTGGTCCTTGATTCCCCCACCCTGGGCAAGAGACTCTGTGCATCTACCCGATCTATTCCTCTCAAGATTTTATACACCCCTATAAGATCACCCCTCATCTTCCAGCGCTCCAAGGAATAGAGTCCCAGCCTTTTCAACCTCTACCTTTAGCTCAGACCCTCTAGTCCTGGCAACATCCTCGCGAATCTTCTCTGCACCCTTTCCAGCTTGACGACATCTTTCCTATAACATGGTGCCCAGAGCTGAACACAATAGTCTAAATGCGGCCTCAACGACCTCCATGTCTGTTCTGCAATTAATTCTGCACGATCAGCCTGTATTTTAGGATCTAACACAAATAGTCTCAATAGCCACTGACTAATCCCAAGTGATTCAGAAGCTTTACACTTGATTCGAAGTATCTGAAAATTGCAGACAAAATATTTTGCTCCCTGGACAATAATTCCCCACTTGATTTCTTAATCTTAACAAACATAACAATGGGAAACTCTAAACAACGACTCTTACTGTGGATCAGTGTGATTATCTGTGATCATCGGTGTGATTAGAGCATTTATAATATTTTTTTATTTCCAGTTTTTGTTTAGTTTAGATTAGTTTGGTTTAGTTTGGAGAAACAGGCCCAGCCGGCCCACCGAGCCTGCGACCACCAGCGACCCCCACGCACTAATGGGCCTGTCCCACCTACGCGACTTTTACGACGACTGTCGGCACCCGTCATAGGTCGTTGCAGGTCGCCGAAAATATTCAACATGTTGAAAATCCAGCGGCGACCAGAAAGACGCTACGACTCTTTGGGCGACTGAGGAGACGACTCATTACCATACAGGGGACACCCTGGCGACATTTGGTGGGGTGAAGCCTGTCTGGTCGTGTGTAGTCGCCCAAAGAGTCGTACCTTGTTCTGGTCGCCGCTGGATTTGCAACACGTTGAAACATTTCGGCGATCTGTAACGACCTATGACGGGTGCCGGCAGTCGCAGAAACAGTTGCGTAAATGGTTCAGGCCTATTAGTACGCGGGGATCGCTGGCTGGCGAGGACCCGGTGGCCCTATTACACTGTCCTGCAGACACTAGGGACAATTTCCAATTTTTACTGAAGCCAATTAACCTACAAACCTGTACGTCTTTGGAGTGTGGGAGGAAACCAGAGCACCCGGGGAAAACCCACGCAGGTCACGGGGAGAATGTACAAACTCCGTTCAGACAGCAGCCGAGGTCAGGATCGAACCCGGGTCTCCGGCGTCATGCCTTATCTTTAGAAACACTTATCTCTACACTAAGCTAAAACTTTATACAAGGGATGGGTGATATACACTGGCTTTGCCAGTGACTGCGACATGCTGAAAAAAGAATAAATACATAAATAAAAACGGGGTTGAAATGAAAGTTATAGAATATTTAGTTTAGAGACACAGCATGGAACCAGGCCCTTCGGCCCACTGAGCCCATGCCGACCATCCGTTCATATTAGTTCTATGTTATTCCATTTTCTCATCCACTCCCTGCACACGACCAGCAATGTACAGAGGGCCAATGAACCAACAAACCCGCACGTCTTTATAGTGTGGGAAGAAACCGGAGCACCTGGAGAGAACCCACGTGGTCACAAGGAGAATGTGCAAAGTCCATTAAGACAGCACCCGAGGTCAGGATTGAACCCGGGTCTCTTGCGCTGTGAGGCAGCAACTCTACCAGTGTTTAATCTACATGGGGAAGAACAAATCTCAGATTGCACTCTAACCCTGATAGCAACCTCAGTATCACTATATCTTTATTGTCATTTCCTGAGTACTCACATACCCAGAGGAAACAAAAAAATGTTGCTCAACCAGTGTCCATTCAGTGTGCAGTAAAAAATAAATAGAAATAAAAATACATATATCATGAACAAATTAAATTAAACACTCTACTCTCTACTAAACATCAACAGGCGTTCCGATCGACAGCTGCTGCAGTGTGTCCAGGTTGGTGGTTGGTGCGCGATACTTTGGCAGGGGGCAAAGTCCGTTTATCAGTCTTATAGCCTGCGGGAAGAAGCTGAGGAGCATCCTGCTGGTTTTGCAGCTAATGCTCCTGTACCTCTTCCCAGATGGCAGGATGGAGAATATGTGATGCGATGGGTGGTAGGGGTCTTTGATGATGGAGATGGCTCTGCTGATACATCTCTTCCTGTATATGTCCAGCAGGAAAGGGAGTGGAGCACCAATAATCCTGCTGGCGGTCTTCACAATCCTGCCTAGTTAGTGCCGTTCGTACGCCTTGCAGCTCCCGAACCAGGAAGTGATGCCGTAGGTCAATGTGCTCTCGATTGTCCCCCTATAAAAAGTTCGTAGGTGTGTAGTGGGGAGACCTGCTGTGGTCAAAGGGAAAATAACAACAAATAAATAGAAATAAAAATACATATATCATGATCAAATTAAATTAAACACTCTACTCTCTACTAAACATCAACAGGCGTTCCGATCGACAGCTGCTGCAGTGTGTCCTGTGTGGTCAAAGGGAAAATCTAGTCCAATCGAGGCCAGTCCCTGACCTGAGGAGCAATGGGAAACCTGTTGCCCTTCCTTAATGAATTACCCTCATAGACCTGCCGTCAGGGGCAGCACGGTGGCGCAGTGACAGAATTGCTGCCTCACAGCAGCAGGGACCCGGGTTCAATCCTAACTATGGGCGCTGTCTGTACGGAGTTTGTACGCTCTCCACGTGACTGCGTGGGTTTTCTCCAGGTGCTCCGGTTTCCTCCCACACTGCAAAGACATGTTTGTAGGTTAATTGGCTTCGGTAAAGATGTCCCTAGTGCGTGTAGGATAGTGTTAGTGTAACATAGAAACATAGAAATTAGGTGCAGGAGTAGGCCATTCGGCCCTTCGAGCCTGCACCGCCATTTAATATGATCATGGCTGATCATCCAACTCAGTATCCCGTACCTGCCTTCTCTCCATACCCTCTGATCCCCTTGGCCACAAGGGCCACATCTAACTCCCTCTTAAATATAGCCAATGAACTGGCCTCAACTACCCTCTGTGGCAGAGAGTTCCAGAGATTCACCACTCTCTGTGTGAAAAAAGTTCTCCTCATCTCGGTTTTAAAGGATTTTCCCCTTATCCTTAAGCTGTGACCCCTTGTCCTGGACTTCCCCAACATCGGGAACAATCTTCCTGCATCTAGCCTGTCCAACCCCTTAAGAATTTTGTAATTTGCTATAAGATCCCCTCTCAATCTCCTAAATTCTAGAGAGTATAAACCAAGTCTATCCAGTCTTTCTTCATAAGACAGTCCTGACATCCCAGGAATCAGTCTGGTGAACCTTCTCTGCACTCCCTCTATGGCAATAATGTCCTTCCTCAGATTTGGAGACCAAAACTGCACGCAATACTCCAGGTGTGGTCTCACCAAGACCCTATACAACTGCAGTAGAACCTCCCTGCTCCTATACTCAAATAGGAGCAGGGAGGTTCTACTGCAGTTGTAAGGGGTGATCGCTGGTTGGCGAGGACACTGTGGGTTGAAGGACCTGTTTCCGCGCTGTATCTCTAAAACACACTAAACAACACGGTCACGGGGAAAATGTTTACTTCAGTTTAGCTAAGATGTTCAGCCGTGCACAAACAAATTTGAGTTCGATTTATTATTGTCACTTGTACCGAGGTACAGTGAAAAGATTTTCCCGTTATGTGCTATCCAGTCAGTGGAAAGCCAATACATGATTACAGTCAAGCCATCCACAATTTTATTTAGTGTAAGATATAAACCGGAGACGTGGCGCTAAAGATGGGCCTCGACCCGAAACATCACCCCTTCCTTCCCTCCAGAGATGCTGCCTGACCCGCTGAGTTACTCGGACATTTGGTGTCTACCAGATTTTCACAGGCTGGGAAACAATCTGTCACCATCTAGTGGATGTTTCACACCTCCAGAAGGTTTTTTTTTATATCTGATGGAGTGCAGGTTAATTTAGTTCAGAGATACAGCATGGAAACAGACCCTTCGGCCCACCTGGTCCGTACTGACCAGCGATCACCCAGTGGTGGTGGCCCGTCGGTAAAGACGATGGCGGGTTGCGCAGTCTCAATTCTGGTGAGTTCTGACACGGCTCGCGAGTCCAATTCGTGAAGCTCACGCTCGAGGGCAGTGGGGGGCAGATGAAGGTCAGCGCTGGAGGGTTCCGGGCGGCATCCTTCCACGGCCTCCCTGGCCTTTGGTAAGTGGCTCTATGCGGCGCTCCTCGTAGCTGCCGGCTGCTGTTCGCACTGCTGCGCGCCAGCGTGTTCTGTCGCTGGCCCAGGCTTTTCCAGTTGCTTGGGCGCAAGACCACAATAGTGGAGGTGGTCCTTGACCTTGACGCAATCTTTGTACCGCTTCCTGGGACGCCCACGGTTGCTTTGTCTCTGGGAGAGCACACTGTAGAAGACCTGTCGAGGAGTATGGGTTTCATCCATCAGATGACGTGCCCAGTCTATCGGAGCTGTGCGTTGATGATCATTGCCTCGATCCTGAAGCTGGATCTGCCCAATACTGCCAGGTTGGGCACTTTGTCCTGCCATGGTGGACTGTAACGAGCACACGTGGAACTTCTCAAGTCGACGGATGTGATTCCTATACAAGGTCAACGTTTCACGGCCATAGAGCAGGCTGGAAAGCACAACTGCTTTGTAGACGTTGAGTCTAGTTGACAGCTTGATGTTGTGCCGGTTCAACACTCGTGTACGCAGTCGGCCAAGGGCTTGACTGGCTTTGCTGATTCTCGTTGAGATTTCCTTGTCCAGGGAACCATCAGATGATATTACACTTCCCAAGTATTTGAAGGAGGCAACGGCTCTCAGCTGTGTTCCCGATGTTGGGGGAGTCCAGAACCAGGGGCCACAGTTTAAGAATAAGGGGTAAGCCATTTAGAACGGAGAGAGACGAGAACACACTTTTTCTCACAGAGAGTGGTGAGAGTGGAATTCTCTGCCTCAGAGGGCGGTGGAGGCCGGTTCTCTGGATGCTTTCAAGAGAGAGCTAGATAGGGCTCTTGAAGATAGCGGAGACAGGGGATATGGGGAGAAGGCAGGAACGGGGTACTGATTGTGGATGATCAGCCATGATCACATTGAATGGCGGTGCTGGCTCGAAGGGTGGATGACCTCCGTCTTGCTGAGGCTGATTGTGAGGCCGCAAGCCTGTGCTGCTTCCGCAAACCTGATGACAATGAACTGGAGTCACGAGGGCACAGTCATCTGCAAAAAGGCCTTCGAGAATGAGCCGTTCGTGCGTCTTGGTTTTGGCGTTCAGTCGATGAAGGTCAACGGTAGATCCGTCCAGACGATACTTCGGGTACACGCCACGGTCAACGTCCTGGAGTGCGTGACACAGGACACAGCTGAAGAAGCGGTTGGAGAGTACAGGGGCCAGAACGCAACCATTGGAGATGTCGAAAGGTACAGAAGTTTAGCCGTTGACCACAACTGTGCCTGTCATGCCATCACGGAGGAGGCCAATGATCAGGGAGAACTCTTTTTAGCAGGCCAGCTTCTGAATGTTCCCGATGTTGGGGAAGTCCAGAACAAGGGGTCACAGTTTAAGGATAAGGGGGAAGTCTTTTAGTACCGAGATGAGAAAAACATTTTTCACACACAGAGTGGTGAATCTGTGGAATTCTCTGCCTGAGAGAGTAGTTAGATGTTAGAGTTAGAGTTAGATGTGGCCCTTGTGGCTAAAGGGATCAAGGGGTATGGAGAGAAGGCAGGTACAGGATGCTGAGTTGGATGATCAGCTATGATCACGTTGAATGGCAGTGCAGGCTCGAAGGGCTGAATGGCCTACTCCTGCACCTATTTTCTATGTTTCTATGAAGTATCAGCCACAGAGCCTCCCAGTTGACCGTGTCAAAGGCCTTTGTCAAGTTGATGAAGACTGCGCAGAGGTCCATCATCTACTGTACAGTAGCACTATCCTACACACTCGGGGCAATTTGCAGAAGCCAATTAACCCACAAACCTGCAACTCTTTTGTTCCATTCTCATGGAGCTATTTTAGACCTTACTTTAGAGATCAGCGTGGAAACTGGCCCTTCGGCCCGTCGAATCTGCGCTGACCAGCGATCACCCCGTTACACTGGCACTATCCAACGCGCCAGGAACAATTTACAACCTACAATCTACAATCCGGCACATCTATGGCGTGTGGCAGGAAACCGGAGCGCCTGGAGGAAAACCACGCAGTCACAGGGAGAATGTACTTACCCTGTAGAAATAGCACCCGTGGTCAGGATCTAACCCAGGTCTCTGGCGCCGTGAGGCAGCAACACTACCATTGCACCACCAGACCACCCTTGTTTGAACCATTTATCTAATATATCTTTAACATTTTTGAGTCCTTCGCAAACAGGTCACAGAGTTTCCCAATGCACAGCTGCAATCTGACCTGCCAAATATCAGCGTTGTGTGTTTATACTTAAACACACTGGAAAGGGCAGGCATATGTACCTACGTGGAGTTTAAATGAGGGCAATAGGTATGATCTTCACGATACAGACTGCTGAGGAGCAATGGCGGGACTGACATATGCTGAGAGAATGGAGCGGCTGGGCTTGTGCACTCTGGAGTTTAGAAGGGTGCGAGGGGATCTTACTGAAACATATAAGATTATTAAGGGTTTGGGAACACTAGAGGCAGGAAACATGTTACCGATGTTGGGAGAGTCCAGAACCAGGGGCCACAATTTAAGAATAAGGGTTAAGCCATTTAGAATGGAGACGAGGAAACATTTTTTCTCACAGAGAGTTGTGAGTCTGTGGAATTCTCTGCCTCAGAGGGCGGTGGATGCCGGTTCTCTGGATGCTTTCAAGAGAGAGCTAGATAGGGCTCTTAAAAATAGCGGAGTCAGGGGATATGGGGAGAAGGCAAGAACGGGGTACTGATTGGGGATGATCAGCCATGATCACATTGAATGGCATTGTTGGCTCGAAGGGCCGAATGGCCTACTCCAGCACCTATTGTCTATTGTCTATTGTCTATTGTCTATGCGGGGAGCAGCATTAACCATTATACTTTAGACACAAGGAGCTGCAGATGCCAGTTTACAAAAGATGACATGCAGCGGCACAGTGGCGCAGCGGTAGTGTTGCGGCCTTGCCTTGCCAGAGACGCAGGTTCGATCCCGACCTCGGGTGCTGTTGGTATGGAGTTTGTACAGAGTTTTCCCTGTGACCGCAAGGGTTTTCTTCAGGTGTTTAGTTTAGTTTGGAGATACAGCGCAGAAACAGGCCCTTCGGCCCACCGAGTCCGTACCGGCCAGCGATCCACGCACACTAACACAACCCTACACACACACACACACACACACACAAGGGACAATTTACATTTATACCAAACCAATTAACCTACAAACCTGCACGTCTTTGGAGTGTGGGAGGAAACCGGAGCACCCGGAGAAAACCCACGCAGGTCACGGGGAGAACGTACAAACTCCGTACAGACAGCACCCTAGTCAGGATCGAACCCGGGCATCTGGCGGTGTGAGACAGCAACTCTACCGCTGCGCCACCCAGCAGCCAGTGCTCCGGTTTCCTCCCACACGCCACGGACGTGGAGGTTTGTAGGCTAATTGGCTTCTGTAAATTGTCCCTAGTCTGTATGATTAGTGTATGATCGCTGGTCGGCGCAGACTCGGTGGGCCGAATGGCCTGTTTGCATTAAACTAAACTAACAGGCCACGTGTAATGCAAGTGGACTTTGAGTAGCCTTCGCTGAGGTGGAATAGTCATCTCAGACTTTGAAACCATTGATTGTTCGATTGCCAAAACGGCAGTAGGATTCTGAGAATCAGCAATTATGAAGAAACAAGGAAATGCAGGTGCTGATTTACAAAATAGGAAACTAAGTGCTGGAGTAACTCAGCAGGTCGGGCAGCATCTCTGGAGAACAAGGATAGGTGATGTGTTGGATCAGGACCCTTCTTCAGACTAAATTATGAATTTTGTGCTGTATTTTTTAGTAAAAAACATCACTGCTTTATTTGAATAGTTTGGTTGCTTGAAAGATACAGCATGGAAACAGGCCCTTTGGCCCATCGAGTCCACGCTGACCATCGATCACCCGTTCACACCAGTTCTCTGCAGCGCCAGAGACCCGGGTTCAATCCCGACTATGGGTGCTGTCTGCATGGAGTTTGTACGTTCTCCCCGTGGTCTGCGTGGGTTTTCTCCGAGAACTTCGGTTTCCTCCCACACTGCAAAGACGTTCAGGTTTGTAGGTTAATTGGCTTGATAAAATGTTAAATTGTCCAAGCTGGCGATATGCAGAGTACTGCCCTGCCTGCCCACTACAAAATTCAGAAGGTTCAGAACATCTAGGTTATTCCACTTTCTTATCCGCTACTTATACACTAGGGGCAATTTACTGAGGCCAATTAACCTACAAACCCGCGCGTGTTCGGATTGTGGGAGGAAACCGTAACACCTGGAAGAAAGGTAGACACAAAATGCCGGAGTAACTCAGCGGGACAGGCAGCATCTCTGGAGAGAAGGAATGGGTGACGTTTTGGGTCGAGACCCTTCTTCAGACCCAGAGGAATCCCATGCGGTCACAGGGAGAACGTGCAAACACCACACACAGTCAACACCCAAGGTCAGGGTTGAACCCAGGTCTCTGACGCCATGAGGCAGCGGTTCTACCAGCTGCACCATTGCAATCCAATCTCCGTATCTTGGGTTTACCAAATGTAAATGAATATGAGAAGTTTGCATTCATTCACATCCTGTCAGACCTAGGCAAGACCTTCCATCACAGAGATTCACTGGGGTGTTACCTGGGTGAGAGTTGCAGCGTGCCCTTGTTATCATGAACCTGTTTATAACAGATATAGTAAGAAAGAACTGCAGATGCTGGTAAAATCGAAGGTAGATTACACAATGCCGGAGTAACTCAGCGGGTGAGGAAGCCTCTCCGGAGAGAAGGAATGGGTGACGTTTCAGGTCGAGACCCTTCTTCAGCTTTTTCTTGTGATGGAGACGGTGAGATGCAGGGAGATGCGGAGATGGTCCAGGTGAATTTAAGTGCCGGATGGAGATTAGTGGTGAAGTTGATGAAGTCAGCGAGTTCTGCATGGGTGCAGGAGGTAGCACCGATGCAGTCGGCAATGTAGTGGAGATAGACTGCGGGGATAGGGCCAATGTACGCCTGCTTGACACACCCTACATAGAGGCAGGCGTAGCTGGGGCCCATGCGGATGGCCATAGCTACGCCTTGTATTTGGAGGAAGTCGGAGGAGTCGAATGAGAACTTGTTGAAGGTAAGGACCAGCTCTGCTAGGCGGAGGAGTATTGGTGGATGGAAATTGGCTGGTTCAGCGGTCGAGGAAGAAACGGAGGGCTTTAAGACCCTTCTGGTGGGGGATGGAGGTGTAGAGTGACTGGACATCCATAGTAAAGATGAGGGAGTGGGGGCCTGGAAAACGGAAGTCATTGAGATAAAGAGCGTGTGAGGTGTCTCGGACATAGGTGGGGAGTGATTGGACCATGGGGGATAGGATGTTTATAACGCATTTTGGTTGTGGTGGTTATATTTCCCACAGTAACGAAACTAGAGAGCAGTCCTGAACTACAATCTATCTATCTCATTGGAGACCCTTGGACTATCTTTGATCGGACATTACTGGCTCTACCTGGCACTAAATTTTATTCACATTATAAATTCACATTTATTCACATTAGACATGTACAAGGCATTGGTGAGGCCAATTCTGGAGTATGGTGTACAATTTTGGTCGCCTAATTATAGGAAGGATGTCAACAAAATAGAGAGAGTACAGAGGAGATTTACTAGAATGTTGCCTGGGTTTCAGCAACTAAGTTACAGAGAAAGGTTGAACAAGTTAGGGCTTTATTCTTTGGAGCGCAGAAGGTTAAGGGGGACTTGATAGAGGTTTTTAAAATGATGAGAGGGATAGACAGAGTTGACGTGGAAAAGCTTTTCCCACTGAGAGTAGGGAAGATTCAAACAAGGGGGCATGACATGAGAATTAAGGGACTGAAGTTTAGGGGTAACATGAGGGGGACCTTCTTTACTCAGAGAGTGGTGGCTGTGTGGAATGAGCTTCCAGTGAAGGTGGTGGAGGCAGGTTCGTTTTTATCATTTAAAAATAAATTGGATAGTTATATGGATGGGAAGGGAATGGAGGGTTATGGTCTGAGCGCAGGTATATGGGACTAGGGGAGATTATGTGTTCGGCACGGACTAGAAGGGTCGAGATGGCCTGTTTCCGTGCTGTAATTGTTATATATGGTTATATGGTTATATGGTTAAAGCTGGAGTAACTTAGCGGGTCAGGCAGCATCTTTGGAGAAAAGGAATAGGTGACGTTTCGGGTCGAGTCAGGGGAGACGGAAACGAGAGATACAGATGGTGATATAGAACAAAAGATAGGCAAAAAAGTAACAATGATAAAGGAAAAACAGTTGGTGGCTGTGGGCTAGGTTCACATTATTCACTTTATCATGTGGATGGATTGATTGCAATCATGTATTGTCTTTCGGCTGATTGGTTAACACACAACAAACGCTTTTCTCTGTACTTGTGGCAATGAACTAAACTCAACTCAATCTCTGTGTCAGATGCATTTAATGCATTTCGTTGTCTCTGTACTGCACACTGACAATGACAATTAAAATTGAATCTGAATCTGAATCTGAAGGAACTGCAGATGCTGGTTTAAACCGAAGATTGACACATAATTCTGGCATAACTCAGCGGGTCAGGCTGTATCTCTGGAGATAAGGAATGGGTGATGTTTCGGGTCGAAACACTTCCTCAGACGGATGTCAGGGGAGAGGGAGATACATCGATAAGAGTCAAGAGATGACGAGTCAAGAGATGACGAATCAATGTACAGGGAGAAAGTAAAACAACAATAAATGTGAGGTTATCCATTTTGGTGGCAAAAACAGGAAAGGAGACTATTATCTAAATGGTGGCCGACTAGGAAAAGGGGAGATGCAGCGAGACCTGGGTGTCATGGTACACCAGTCATTGAAAGTAGGCATGCAGGTGCAGCAGGCAGTGAAGAAAGCGAATGGTATGTTAGCTTTCATAGCGAAAGGATTTGAGTATAGGAGCAGGGAGGTTCTACTGCAGTTGTACAGGGTCTTGGTGAGACCACACCTGGAGTATTGCGTACAGTTTTGGTCTCCAAATCTGAGGAAGGACATTATTGCCATAGAGAGAGTGCAGAGAAGGTTCACCATACTGATTCCTGGGATGTCAGGACTGTCTTATGAAGAAAGACTGGATAGACTTGGTTTATACTCTCTAGAATTTAGGAGATTGAGAGGGGATCTTATAGAAACTTACAAAATTCTTAAGGGGTTGGACAGGCTAGATGCAGGAAGATTGCTCCCGATGTTGGGGAAGTCCAGGACAAGGGGTCACAGCTTAAGGATAAGGGGGAAATCCTTTAAAAAAACCGAGATGAGAAGAACCTTTTTCACACAGAGAGTGGTGAATCTCTGGAACTCTCTGCCGCAGAGGGTAGTCGAGGCCAGTTCATTGGCTATATTTAAGAGGGAGTTAGATGTGGTCCTTGTGGCTAAGGGGATCAGATGGTATGGAGAGAAGGCAGGTATGGGATACTGAGTTGGATGATCAGCCATGATCATATTGAATGGCGGTGCAGGCTCGAAGGGCCGAATGGCCTACTCCTGCACCTAATTTCTATGTTTCTATGTTTCTATTATTTTCCAACGATCAATAGATTTACGATCAGTTCCTGTGGATTGGAGGATAGCTAATGCTATCCCACTTTTCAAGAAAGGAGCGAGAGAGAAAACGGGGAATTACAGACCAGTTAGCCTGACTTTGGTGGTGTGAAAGATGCTGGAGTCAATTATTAAAGATGTAATAATGGGGCATTTGGATAGCAGTAAAAGGATTAGTCCAAGTCAACATGGATTTACGATTTTACAATGCATTTAAGCCTCTCCCATTTTTATGAGATGCATTCCTGGAATATGTAGGAAGTTTATTGTAACCTAGTGCTACTTGCCTGAACAATGGATGATATATCACTTAAATGCAATTGTTTTCAGTTGTGTGGAGAGACCTGTATATTGAAAATGCGTTTTGCCTCTAATATGTCAATTTACCTTACATGTAGAAGAGCTTATTAAAATCTTCTTACAAAGACCATTAAGTATTTTCTATCTATCCTCTTTTGGACCCAAGGCATAGCAGAGCTGCCAACTCTCACGAAGAGGTAAGGGAGGGAGAGATGGAAGGGAGGGAGAGAGGGAAGGGAGGGAGATCGCGAAGAGAGGGGGAGAGAGAGAGAGAGATCGAGAGAAGAGAGGGGAGCGAGAGATCGAGGGGGGGGGAGAGAGGGAGAGAGAGAAGAGAGGGAGAAGAGGGAGGAGGGGAAGGGGAGGGAGGAGAGGGGGAGAGGGAAAGGGGGGAGGGAGAAGGGAGGGGGGGAGGGAGAAAGGGGACAGGGAGAAGGGGGAGAGGGAGAGTGGAACGATAGCACATTATAACGCGCAGCCGTCCCATTCCGACCAAAGATTATAGAGCAGAGCTCCACTAGTATCTTTGATTGCGGCCGCCGCCACCGAACCCCCCGACCCACCATTGCACCCAAAGATGATAGAGCAGAGTTATATAATATTTGATTGCACCCTTCTTCACGGCGGGCTTGTGATCTTTGCTTGTGATGTCTCGACAATTCGAGGAATATAATGGGTAACAGCCGCCCATTCTCGGACTTGAATCTGAGCTCGAAAAATCTCCTGGTCACTGGACCTGATGTGTCCGCGGGCCATATTGTGGAGACCAATCCCTTACAAGAACAAAACCAAAAACGTACAGAAGTGTTAAAATTGTCTTTATTATTATGGTAAGTAAAGAACTATTAAAAATAAGTCTAATAACTTTCTAATGTACCGACAAACCCAGTTTCCCAATGGCCGTTGATGGGAGAACAGAAAATAACATTTTCACGACAGAATATTGACTGAAAATAATAAAAATATTTTCTCACCTTTCTTTTTTATTGGGGAACCTAAAGAATGACAGGTCGGGTCGTTTAGATTTACGATTAGAATACTTGATAGCAGAGCAGTGAGATGAAATTTAGATAAGAACGCCATGACAGTGTGGGGGAAGCCCAATAAATGCCTCGAAAAATGGCGTCGACGATCACACACGTCATACTACGCGTTTTTCGAGGAGTGGTCTATCTTGCTCCTCTAGGATCTTTGGCACTGGCCACTCATATCAGCTGCCCTGGACATTTTAATGATTGGTTTACTGTATTTTAATGTTGCTGTTTTACCTGCTTTTAACTATACTGTTTCATCAGGGACTGGATTTTTTTAAATTGTTATTATGTGTGAAATGTTTTAAGTTTCATGTGCGATGCTCTGGTATTCCCTGGGAAACGTCTTCTCATTTTGCACTGTACAACTGTTGCTTTGCAAGATGACAATGAAGGTTGATTTGATTTGATTTGAAGTGTGTTTTATTGTCATATGTCCCAGATAGCACAATTACATTCTTACTTGCTGCAGCTCAACAGAATATGTAAATATAATAAATAATATAACAAAAACTCAGAAAAAAAAGAACAACAGTGCAATAATAATAAGTGTATTGTAGTTCATTGCTTATAAGGTTGTCGTGTTTAATAGTCTAACGGCTGTAGGGAAGAAGCTGTCCCTGAACTTGTACGTTAGTTTTCAGGCTCCTGTATCTTCTTCCCGATGGCAGTGGTGAGATGAGTGTGTGGCCAGGATGGTGTGTGTCTTTGATGAGGTTTGCTGCCTTTTTGAGGCAGCAACTACGATATGGAAGCGTGAGGTGTTAAAACAGGGCAAAGGGGATGGAGATCAACTCAATCACTGTCTCTTTAAGAACACAGGCACTACAGGAGACCATAGTAATTGACAAGCATTGCTTCATTTGACACTTGTGCAATGAAACTCTATAACATAATGTAACGAACCACCCCTCAGCTGTAACAATTTTTAGCTGGCAGCAACAAAAAAACATTTTTAGCTGTTACAAAATACTTTGTATTTGAAAAAAACTTATGGTTCTACACTGCTGTTACTCAGTGGTAGTTGACAATCAGCAATAATGGACATCATTGAACCCCCCCCCCCCCCCCCCCCATCCATAGTCTGTTATAACAAGGGTATCTGTACAGGGACATGTTGGCTGGGCTGTGACTCTTTTCCTTGGAGCGTAGGAAGCGAAGGGGTCATCTTACTGAAGTGTACAAGGTGTCTGGAGTCACCTACAAACCTGTACGTCTTTGGAGTGTGGGAGGAGAGCAAAGATCTCGGAGAAATCCCACGCAGGTCACGGGGAGAACGTACAAACTCCTGACATACAGCACCCGTGGTCAGGATCGAACCCGGGTCTCTGGTGCAGTGAGGCAGCAGTTTACCGCTGCGCCACAAGGCTTCATTTTCTTTCTAATTAAATCCTTTCTAATCGTTTCAATCGAAGCCCCAATAGGGGCTGCCTTCTGCAGTAAGAATGGTCTCGACCCGAAACGTCCACTATTTTAATCTCCAGAGATGCTGCCTGACACACTGAGTTACTCCAGCATTTTTGTGTCTATCTTCGGTGTAAACCAGCATCTGCAGTTCCTTGTGTCTACAAACACATCTGTCTCTGGGGCGGCACGGTGGCGCAGCGCTAGAGTTGCTGCCTCCCAGAGCCAGGGACCCAGGTTCGATCCTGACTACGGGTGCTGTCTGCACAGAGTTTGTACATTCTCCATGTGACAACGTGGGTTTCCTCTGGGTGCTCCGGTTTCCTCCCACACTCCAAAGCCATACAGGTTTATAAGATGATAACAGTGACAGGAGCCATTCGGCCCATCAAGTCTGCACCGTCAATGAATCATGGCTGATCTATCTTTCCCTCCTAACCCCATTCTCCTGTTTTCTCCACGTAATCCCTGACAGCCGTACTAATCAATAATCTATCTATCTCTGTAGGTTATTTGGCTTTGGTAAAAATAGTAAATTGTCCCAAATGTGCAGGATAGTGTTAATGTGTGGGGATCGCTGGTTGCCGTGGACTTGAAGGGGTGAAGGGACTGTTTCTGCACTGTATCTCTAAACTAAACTACAGTAAATCTCCCTGGTATAATTGGACCGGAAGAAATGTCCATGTTCATAAAGTACATGCCTACTGCTTCTGTAACTCTTTGTGGTTGAGGTTGGCTCTTCTGCCTTTGAAACGAGACACATTCATTATTTTATTGAGTGCTGTTAAACCTCAAGAGTTGCAGACCATCCTGCCCACTAATGGGTAAGTTCCCTACGAGAGAATTTATCTATACATTGCATTAGCAATTGAGGATAAATCATGATGAAAGACACAACTGGAGTAACTCAGGCAAGATCTCTGGAAAACATGGATAGATGACGTTTCAGGTAGGGACCCTTCTTCAGGCTGATTGTAGTAGGCGGGTGAAAGCCAAAAGAGATTTGAGGGTGGCACAATTAATTGGCTTAGTTTAGAGATTAAGCTTAGTTTAGAGATACAGCTGAAGACAGGCCCTTCGGCCCACCTAGTCCATGCCGACCATCGATCACCTGTCAATAATACTAGTTCTATGTCATCCCACTTTCTCATTCACTCCTTACACATTCAGAGGTAGACAAAAAAGCTGGAGAAACTCAGCGGGTGAGGCAGCATCTATGGAAGGTCATTTTACGGAGTGCCAGAAACCCACATGTTTTTGGGATGTTGAGAGGAAACCGGGGAAACCCACATGGTCACAGGTAGAACGTACAAACTCCACACAGACACACACAGCACCCGAGGCCGGGATTGAACCCGGGCCTCCCCATCCTAACCTATTGCAGTGTTCAGAATGTTTCAACTGAGCAGAAGTTTCAAATGAAATTTGAATATGCAACAAAGGCACTGCCAATGTTGTGTTATGACGGAGCGTCTTTGACCTGAACTATTATCTATTTCTCCTTCTCCAGAAGCTATCTGACCAAAGACAGTTTCTTCCCAGCTGTTATCAGGCAAATGAACCATCCTACCACAACTAGAGAGCTTTGCTGAACTAGAGAGCAGTGCTGAACTACTGTCTGAAGAAGGGTCTCGACCTGAAACGCCACCCATTCCTTCGATCCAGAGATGCTGCCTGTCCCGCTGAGTTACACCAGCATTTTGTGTGTATCTTCGGTTAAAACCAGCATCTGCAGTTCCTTCCTACGCATACTATCCACCTCATTGGTGACCCTTGGACTATCTTTGATGAGACTTTGCTGGCTTTACATTGCACTAAACGTTATTCCCTCATCATGTATCTGTACACCGTAAGTGGCTCGAATGTAATCATTAGAGCCAGGGTGTTTAGGCACTAAAAAACTCTGAAATAGGCAGGGAAAAAGGCACAATAAAATTACAAAAAATGCACGAAAGGCATTTATTGACAAAAAAAGGCATGAAAAGGCTTGTATTTCCACAACCAAAATATAATATAAAGGTATACTGCATTAAATGGCCAAAGTTGCCTGTATTTCAAGGGAAAGTTTGTGACAATTGAAAATTTGGCATTAATTAGATAAACTCAAAAGATTGAAAAAGGCTGGCAGCGGCACGAACCAAAATATAAATAACGGTAACTGCCCTTAAACAAAGTTGGCCTTTTTTGTACATAATACTACTTAACACACGTTTTTTAATAACATTATATGTTATTTTTAGCAAAATTGCGACCAGCTCGTTCAGGGAGCCGAATATGCTTCAGTTGTGGAAAAGAAGTCTTTCTACTTCAGACTGAGGTCACTGGTGCATACCCGAAACAAGCTACAGACTCTATATTCATGTCGATATCTTGTGCATTATAACTACCTTTGAGAACTTTAGCTAGGTTTTGCATTTCTTCAAGACCGTGGATGTTAGCTAAAATCAGTCTCTCACAATTTCCTTGTATGTCTTTACCTACATCGCCAGGAACTTTACAAATATTGTCAGTTACTTTGTTGAAAACCTGCAAGTTATTCACTAATTTTTTGCCACGTTTCTCAAGGGAAGTGATAGCTTGTGGGAAGTTTGCAAAATTGGAAGCAATAAGTAGATTTTGGAGAAGATTGAACCAGCAGGCAGCGGCACGAGGGGAGAGGGAAAGAGATGAGGGACGGTGGAGGAGAGGCGAGGGGGACAGACGGAGGAGGCGAGGGAATTGATACATGGGAGACAGTTAAGGGACATTAAGAGGTGGGTATTTCAGGCAAAAGAACAAGAGGAGGAGGGGGAGAGAGAGAGGAGAGGTGGGGAGGAGAAGAAAAGAGGTAGAAGGGGAGAGAGGGGGAGGGGAAGAGGGAAGGGGGGGGGGGGGAGGAGAGAGAGGGGGGGAGAAGCGAGAGGAGAGGGGGGAGAGAGAGAGAGGGGGGGGAGAGGGAAGGAGAGGGAGAGGGAGGAAGAGGGAGAGGAGAGAGGAGAGGGGAGGAGGGATGAGGGGGAATGGAGAGGGGGAGAGAGAGAGGGAGAGAGATGGAGAGGAGAGAGAGAGAGAGAGAGAGAGACAGAGAGAGAGAGAGAGACAGAGAGAGAGAGAGAGAGAGAGAGAGGGTGAGAGGGAGAGAGAGAGAGAGAGAGGGATAGGGGAGGGAGAAAAGAGAGGAGAGGGACGAGGGAGTTGAGAGAGAGGGGAGAGAGAGGGGGAGAGGGGAAGGAGAGAGGAAGAGGAGGGGGAGAGGGAGAGAGGAGGAGAGGGAGAGGGGGCGGAGGGGAGAAGGGGGAGGTTGAGAGAGGAGGGGAGGGAGAGAGGGAGAGAGAGAGGGAAGGAGTGAGGGAGGGAGAGAGAGGGAGGGAGAGAGAGAGGAGAGGAGAGAGGAGGAAGGAGAGAAGGAGAGAAGGGAGGGAGAAGAGAAGGGAGGGAGGGAGAGAGAGGAGGGGGGGAGGAGAGGGAGGAGAGAGGAGAGAGAGGGAGAGGGGAGAGAAGGGAGAGGGGAGGAGAGGAGAGAAGAAGGGAGGGGGGGGGGAAGGAGAGGGAGAGAGGAAGAGAGGGAGAGAGAGAGAGAGAGAGAGGGAGAGAGAGAGAGGAAGGAGAGGGGAGAAGAAAAAGAGAGAGAGATAAGAGAGGGGGAGAGGGGAAGGAGAGAAGCGGGAGAGAGGGGAGAGAGAGGGAGAGAGGAGAGGGAGAGGAGAGAGAGTAGGAGAGAAGAGAGAGAGGACGAGGGAGGGAGGAGAGAACGAGAGAAGGGGAGAGAAGGAAGAGAGAGAGAGGGGAGAAAGAGGGAGGGAGAGGAAGAGAGGAGAAGAGAGGGAGGGAGGGAGAGAGGATAGGAAGGAGGGAGGAGAGAGAGGGAGGGGGAAGGAGGAAGAGAGAGAGGGAGAGGGAGGGAGAGAGAGAGGAGAGGGATAGAGGGAGAGAGAGAGAGAGGGAGAGAGGGAGAGGGGAGGAGAGAGGAATGAGAGGAGGGAGAGAGGGAAGGGAGAGAAGGAGGGGCGGAGAGAGGGCGAAGGAGAGAGGGAGAGAAGGAGAGAAGGAGAGAGGGAGGGAGGGAGGTGGAGAGGGGGGAGTGTCCCCGGGAGAGGGAGCCCGTTGCCGTTGCCGTTGCCGCCTCCTCCCCGGGCCCAGCGCCATGGCGGGCGCCGCGCCTCTCAAACGGTCACCGCTCTCGCGCACGGACAAGGGCGGCGGCGGCGGGACTGAGGAACGGCGACACCCGCGGCCCACAGGTAGGGAACAAACTCACATCTACTCACCCACTCACCCTGTGCCTGTCTCTCCCCCGCACCTGTCCTTCCTCTCCCAGGTCTCTGTACCCTCACTCTCTCCACCTGTCATTTCCCCAGGTCCCGGCCTCTCCCCGTCTCCTTCTCTCCCCTGCTCTCCCCCCCTTTCTCTCTCTCTCCTCCCTTCACTAGGACCATCCCCGCGGTCCCATTATCTCTCTTATCCCGTACTCGTCCTTCAGTCTCCCCTCCTGGTCTCTTCTCCCCCTTAGTCTATCCTTCTCTCCACCCTCCATTCACCGGATATCCAATGTCTCTCTCAAGCACTCTTATCTCTATTCTCTCTTTGTCATCCCTCTAACCCGTCCTGCTTCTCCACCTCCCATTGTACACTCTCTTCTCTCTTCAACTGTCAAATTCCCCATTGTCCATCTATCCCCCTCACTTCTCTACTCATAGAAACAACTTCCCCTCTCTCCCCCCCTCCCCTCACAAACCCATCAGGTATCTCCTCTCCTTCTCTCCCCTGTCTCTCTAGAACACCTTATCTCTATCCCCGTTTACCTTCTTTCCCCCCCACTCTTTTCCACCCTCTGTCTCCCCTCTCCCCGTCCTTTCTCCCAACCACCCTCTACCTTCTCTCTCTCCCTCACCTGTCATTCCCCCCTGTCCATCTCTCCCCCTTCCTCCTATCTCCTCCCCTCCCCCCTCCCCCTACTCTCTCCCACCTCCCTTCATTCTCCCCCCCTCCCTCCAACTCTCCCCCCTTCTCTCTCCCCCACCTTCCCTTCTCCCACCTCTCCTTCTTTCTCCCATCCCTTCTATCTTCACCCCCTACCATTTCCCCCCTCTCCCCACCCTTTCTCTCCCCCCCCCTTCTCTCTCCCCCACTCCTTTCAGCGTGTTTGCAATCAATGATTCCTGCACCTTTCCTTCGCTCTCTAATAATCCTTTTAGTTTAAACGTACAGTTTTGCAGTAAGTAATTTCCCTTATTGATTAGTAGCGGCAAAAGTGCCCGCCAGAGATTTCATTGAATGCATTATTTATTGCAAAATATTCTGTTTTTACTTGATGCAGCCATTGTCGATAACGGATTTAAATATACTTCTGGTCAGTTCCTTGTGATTATATCCCCCCCCCACCCAAAAAAAGACTGCAATGCTTTACTGCAGTTCCCTGTTATTATACTGCACCGTTTTACTTCATTTTAGTTTATTAAAAATAACCACAATACAATTTAACCAATGATTTCTCTTTGGCTGGCGGTTTCTGTCCATCTCCGTTTCCCTCTGATTAGAATATGTACTTTGCATTTTGAACAAAGTGGAACTATCAATTGACGAAGAAGTTAAAAGCGAGGTTTTTAATTAGAGGCAATAGACTTTGATGCAAATATTTAAATCCCTGTTTAAGGAATAAAAATTAATTTTTGGTTTGAATTTAATTTTCGTAATGTGTGGGTGTAAAGTAAAAATGAATCTTTGACTTAACCACCAAGCTGAATTTAGTGATACGGTGTGAAAACAGGCCCTTCGGCCCAACTTGTCCCATCTATATCAGTCCCACCTGCCTGCGTTTGGCCCATTTCCCTCTAAACTTGTCCTATCCATGTGCCTGTCTAAATGTTTCTTAAACATAGGGATTAATCCCTGCCTCGACTACCTCCTCCAGCAACTTGTTCCATACACCGACCCGCCCTTTGTGTGATAAAATGACTCCTCGGGTTCCTAGTAAAACACAGTGGATGTGGAGAGGATGTTTCCACTAGTGGTAGAGTCTACGACTAGCAGTCATAGCCTCAGAATTAAAGGAAGTTATTTTAGGAAGGAGATGAGGAGAAATTTCTGTACACGTAGGGTGGTGAATCTGTGGAATTCTTTGCCACAGATGACTGTGGAGGCCAAGTCAGTGGATATTTTTAAGCCAGAGATAGATAGATTCTTGATTAGCACGGGTGTTAGAGGTTATGGGGAGAAGGCAGGCGAATGGGGTTAGGAGGAAGAGATAGATCAGCCATGAATGAATGGTGCAGTATACTTGATGGGCCAAATGGCCTAATTGTACTCCTTTCACTTATGACCTTATGAGAGGTGACGTTTCGGGACGTGAACCTTCTTCAGACACTTAAGGTAAATACAAAAAGCTTGAGTAGCCCAGAGGGGCAACTTTTTTAAACAAAGGTTGGTGAGTGTATGGAAGGAGCTGCCAGTTGAGGCACATACTATCAGAACATCAAACATAACATTTGTACAGGTACATGAAGATAGACAGTTGTACAGGGCCCTAGTGAGATCACACCTTAAAGATAGCAGAGTCAAGGGATATGGGGAGGAACGGGGTACTGATTGTGGATGATCAGCCATGATCACAGTGAATGGTGGTGCTGGCTTGAAGGGCCGAATGGCCTACTCCTGCACCTATTGTTTATTGACACAAAAAGCTGGAGAGACAGCATCTCTGCCGAGAAAGAATAGGTGACGTTTCAGGTTGAGACCCTTCTTCAGACAGGTAGTATTGGTAGGAAAGGTTTATAGAGATATGGCCAAACGCAGGCAGGTGGGACATGTTGGTCAGTGTGGGCAAGTTCGGCCGAAGGGCCTGTTTCCATGATGAATGGCTCTATGACTCGAAACAGAGTGCAGAATAAAATGCTGTTAGCAAAGAGAAAGTGCAGTTTAAATAACACTCCAGGATAAAGGTTCATTTGCCTAGTCAAATAGTACAGTTGAATGGGAATGAGTTGAAGCTTTTAGTGTGTGAACATAACAACCTCCTGTCTGCTCGAACCTTGCCCACTCGATTTAACACGGACACACGGGACACACTGTGAAGTTTTACTCCGGTATTCCTGTTTTTAATTGCAATTGAAATTGAAACTTTGAGAAGCAAAGAAACATAGAAAATAGGTGCAGGAGTAGGCCATTCGGCCCTTCGAGCCAGCACCGCCATTCAATATGATCTGGTCTTCCCCAACATTGGGAACATTGTTCCTGCATCTAGCCTGTCCAATTTCTTAAGAATTTTATATGTTTCTATAAGATCCCTACTCATCCTTCTAAATTCCAGTGAATATAAGCCCAGTCGATCCATTCGTTCATCATGTGTCAGTCCCAATAGACAATAGACAATAGCTGCAGGAGTAGGCCATTCGGCCCTTCGAGCCAGCACCGCCATTCATTATTGATCATGGCTGATTGTCTAAAATCAGTGCCCCATTCCTGCTTTTTACCCATATATCCCTTGATTCCTCTAGTCCTAAGAGCTATATCTGACTCTCTTGAAAACTCTATCTCACGCTGACTCAGCAAGGCCAGCAGCCTGTGCTCATCAAGGACGGGTCGTACTCTGCCACTCCCTCCTTCTCCCCTCACACACCTCCAGATTCAGGGACAGTTTCTTCCCAGCTGTTATCAGGCAACGGAACCACCCTACCACAACCAGAGAGCAGTCCTGAACTACTATCTACCTCATTGGAGACCACTATCTTGATCAGAAGGGTGTGCAACCAGAGAGCATAGAGTCCTTAAATGCAGCGTACCCGGGTATCTACCTCATTGGAGACCGAGATCTTCGGGTTCCTCCCACGCTCCAAAGACGTACAGGCTTGTAAGTTAATTGGCTTGGTAAATGTAAAAATTGGGTCCTAGTGAGGCTATCTTTGATCAGAAGGGGAGGTGTGCTGGCTATGGCAGGTCCTTCGCTGTACTGATTTGGTTTAAAAACCGGGCAGTCAAGGTGGGATGTCAAGGTGGGAGAGTAAAGTAGGGATGGTTGAAATCTTTAATTTCGTAAGAGTAAATATCACCAGCAACTTGTCCTGGATCATCCATACCCATACCTGAGAAAGCACTCCAATCCCTCTACTTCCTTAGAAGGCTTATGAAGATGGGCGTGAAGAAGGGTCTCGACCCGAAATGCCACCCATTCCTTCTATCCAGAGATGCTGCCTGTCCCGCTGAGTTACTCTGATATTAATTATCTTGTTTAAATTGTGTTGTTAGTTTAGCTTAGTTTATTGTCATGTTTATTGTTAGTTTATTGTTACCGAGGTACAGTAAAAAGCTTTTGTTGCAATGCTACACGTACCCTGTATAGTCTTTTCACTATACATGTATAGTTTTATCATGTACAGTGAAAATATTGTACATGATTGCATTTGAGCAGTCCACAGTGTACAGAAACAGGATAGAGGGAATAATATTTAGTCCAGTAAAGTCTGATTAAAGATAGTCTGAGGGTCTTCAATGGGATAGATAGTAGCTCACCACAGCTCTCGAGTTGCTGATAAGATGGTTCAGTTTACTTATAACAGCTAATAAGAAACATAGAATATAGGTGCAGGAGTAGGCTATTCGGCCCTTCGAGCCTGCACAGCCATTCAATATGATCATGGCTGATCATCCAACTCAGTATCCTGTACCTGCCTTCTCTCCATACCCCCTGATCCCTTTAGCCACAAGGGCCACATCTAACTCCCTCTTAAATATATCCAATGAACTGGCCTCAACTACTTTCTGAGGCAGAGAATTCCAGAGATATACCACTCTCTGTGTGAAAAATGTTTTCCTCATCTCGGTCCTAAAAGATTTCCCCCTTATCCTTAAACTGTGACCCCTTGTTCTGGACGTCCCCAACATCGGGAACAATCTTCCTGCATCTAGCCTGTCCAACCCCTTAAGAATTTTGTAAGTTTCTATACGATCCCCCCTCAATCTTCTAAATTCTAGCGAGTACAAGCCGAGTCTATCCAGTCTTTCTTCATATGAAAGTCCTGACATTCCCAGGAATCAGTCTGGTGAACCTTCTCTGTACTCCCTCTATGGCAAGAATGTCTTTCCTCAGATTAGGAGACCAAAACTGTACGCAATACTCCAGGTGTGGTCTCACCAAGGCCCTGTACAACTGCAGTAGAACCTCCCTGCTCCTATACTCAAATCCTTTTGCTATGAATGCTAACATACCATTCGCTTTCTTCACTGCCTGCTGCACCTGCATGCCTACTTTTAATGACTGGTGTACCATGACACGCAGGTCTCGCTGCATCTCCCCTTTTCTTAATCGGCCACCATTCAGATAATAGTCTACTTTCCTGTTTTTGCCACCAAAGTGGATAACCTCACATTATACTGCATCTGCCACGCATTTGCCCACATAAGACAAGACAAGAGACAAGAGACATTTATTGTCACATGTCCCAATTGGTACTAAGTGATATTTGTGGTCACCATACAGCCATAGGAATAAAATAAAGAACACAGAACATGATAGTCTTTATCATAAACATCCCCACACAGCGGGATCAATGTTTCCCACTGTGAGGGAAGGCACCAAAGTTCAGTCATCCTCCTCTGTTTTCCTCTGTTGTTCGTCCATGGTCGGGGCCTCCCGAGCCCTCCGTGGTCACTGCTACGGGCGGCCCGATATCCAGGCCCGCTCGCCGGGATGATGGAACTCCGACGTCGGAACGGGAGAACACGGCCCTGAATCAGGAGGTGTGCGTTTTCACACTTCTTGCCCGATGGGAGAGGGGAGAAGAGGGAGTGAGAAGGGGGTGGGAGAAGGGGGTGAGACTGGTTCTTGGTTATGCTAGCGGCCTTGCCGAGGCAGAGCGAAGTGTAGATGGAGTCGATGGAAGGGAGAGAAAGTTGGTTTGTGTGATGGCCTGGGCTGCGTCCACAATTCTCTGCAATTTTCTGCGGTCTTGGATGGAGCTGTTCCCAAACCGTGCTGTGATGGATCCCGATAAAATGCTTTCTGTGTGGTGCATCTGTAGAAGTTGGTGACAGTTGTTGGGGACATGGAATGGAATGGAATACTTGATTGTCACATATGACAAGGCACAGTGACATTCTTTGCTGTGTACCCAATGTATACAAATAGTAGCCACCTACAGTGCTGACAAAGTTACAAAGCACGCCGGCTCCTCCTTTTGTCCTCCCCCCCCCCCCCCCCCCACACAGCGATTGCCCCCCGCTGGGTCCCCAGTGTCCATGTTCTCTCCCCCCACCTCCCTCAAGGTGATTCCCCCTACGTCGGCTCCTCCCAGTGTTCTTCCACTACCCCCTCACGACGGTTCCCCACGCCCATCTTCCTTAAGGGCCTGTCCCACTTGCCGATTTTTTTCAGCGACTGCCGGCATCATTGACTGACATATCAGGTCACCGGAAAATCTGCGGCGTGATGGCGTATGATGCGCAGCGCTTTTTCAAATGTCGCAACGTTTTTTTTTGTCGCCGCTGGATTTTGAAATGTTCAAAATCTTTTGGCGACATTGATATGACGTTGGCAGTCGCCGAAAAAATCGCCAAGTGGGACAGGCCCTTAAGACTTCTGAGGAAGTAGAGGTGTGCATTCTCGGCCATCGCTTCGGTATGGGTGGTCCAGGACAAGTTGCTGGTGATATTTCCACTAACGAACTTGAAGTTTACAACCATCTCTACTTTAATCTATCTCTGCCAGTTATGCTTCAAGAAGGTTTGCGGGGAATGCATCAGACAATGATAATCATGTAGACAGAATGAGGAAATAATATGGTACAATGATGGTGATGTAAGAGTGTAGCAAGGTACTGCAGATGCTGGTTTACACAGAAAATAGACACAAAATGCTGGAATAACTTAGCGGGACAGGCAGCATCTCTGGAGAAAAGGAATAGGTGACGCTTTGGGTCAAGACGTTACGGGTGTGAAGAAAGAATCCGAAGTGTCACCTATTGTTTCTCTCCAGAGAAGCTGCCTGACACGCTGAGTTATTCCAGCATTTTGTGTCTATTTCAGGCAATTAAGAAACAGAAAACTGTAAATACCTTGAGCTGAGGAAAGAGCCAAGTGGATTTGTTTAAAGTGAATCTCTGGAGAACTCCAGGACTGTTTGTTATAGGTTGCATTTTGCAAAAAGGAAACTTGATTACTTTGCGAAAGTAGAGGTCGTGGGGGAAGTTGGCACCAGATGGCATTACTGTGACCTGGAGTTAAGTATTCTGCTGTTAATAAGAAATGTATCCACACCATTTCCCTGAATATCGACCAAAAAGCTGGATTAACTCAGCGGATTAGACAGCATCTCTGTAGAAGAGGAATCCGTGATGTTTCGGCACTGAAGAAGGGTCTCGATCCGAAACATCACTCATTCCTTTTCTCCAGAGATGCTGTCTGTCCAGCTGCGTTACTCCAGCATTTTGTGTCTGTCTTCGATTTAAACCAGCATCTGCAGTTCCCTCCTGCGCAACACCATTTAGAGTCATAGACTCATAGTGATAGAACATGGATCACTCCAGGGCCTAACCTTGGTTAGAGGCTGGTGAATCTGTGGAATTCTTTGCCACAGAAGGATGTGGAGGCCAAGTCAGTGGATATATTTAAGGCAGAGATAGATAGATTCTTGCTTAGTACGGGTATCAGAGGTTATGGGGAGAAGGCAGGAGAATGGGGTTAGGAGGGAGAGATCAGCCATCATTGAATGGCATATTAAACTTGTTGGGCCAAATGGCCTAATTCTATTGCTATCGCTTTTGATCTTATGAACTTGCCAACATGTCCCAGCTACACCAGTCCCACCTTCCCACGTTTGGCCCATATCCCTCCAAACCTGTCCTATCCATGTACTTGTCTACCTGTTTCTTAAATGATGGGATAGTCCCAGCCTCAACTACCTCCGCTGTCAGCTTGTTCTATACACCCACCACCCTCTGTGTGGAAAAAGTTACCCCTTAGGTTCCTATTAAATCTTTACCCCTTCACCGTAAAATGAAAGAAAGGGAACATTTCTCTAATGAGTCACCTTTTAATAACCACTGCACAGTTTCCTGCATTGTATCCATTGGACAAATCAAATATTGTCATTTAGGATGTATAAGAAAGAATTGCAGGTACTGGAAAAATCAAAGGTAGACAAAAAATGCTGGAGGAAACTCAGCGGTTGAGGCAGTATCTATGGCATCTCCCTAGATGCTGCCTCATCCGCTGAGTTTCTCCAGCATTTTTTTGCCTACCATTATCATTTAGGTCGCTACGAGGTGGTGACTGCTTCAATTTAAATGGATCACAGGAATCAGGAAGTGTTTGTGCAAGGTGGAGCAGTGTAAAAGTATAGCCCCGTCAAAGTCGTTGCCTGTAAATCCTCAGTTGCAGCGGGCTGTAAGGCCCTGCTATTGTCGCTCCTTCTCTGGTGAGTGATGCTGCCTCGCAGCGCCAGAGACCCGGGTTCGATCCCGACTACGGGCGCTGTCTGTACGTTCTCAACTGTGACCCGCGTGGGTTTTCTCCGAGGTCTTCGGTTTCCTCCCACACTCCAAAGACGTACAGCATTTAATTTACAATCTTACCAAAGCCAAGGCCGACCTGCGATCCCCGCACACTTACACTACCCTGCACACGCCCTAGGGCGTGTGCAGGGTAGTGTAAGTGTGTGGGGATCGCAGGTCGGCACAGACTCAGTGGTTGTTTCCACGCGTGTTTCCGTCTCTAAAACTAAAATAAATGTGTAGCAAAATTAGAGATGCAACGTGCAAACAGGTCCTTTGGCCCACCGAGTCTGCGCCGACCAGCGATCACCCCGTACACTAGCACTATCCGACACACTAGGGACAATTTACAATGTTACAGAAGCCAATTAACCTACAAGCCTGCACGTCTTTTGGAGTGTGGGAGGAAACCGGAGCACCCAGAGTGAACACACGTTGCCACAGGGGAGCGTACAAACTCCGTACAGACAGCGCTTGCAGTCAGGATTGAACCCGGGTCTCTGGCGCTGGTAGGCAGCAACTATACCGCTGCATCACCATGCTGCTGGTCAGCGGGTCTGGCTGCTTCTTTGGAGAACAGGGATAGGTGACATTTCGGGTTGCGACCCTTTTTCAAACTGATTGGAGTATGGGGCAGAAAGCTGGAAGAGAGGACCATCAAGATGAAGCTCGGCAAGTGATAGGTGGGAGGTAGACACAAATCCTGGAGTAACTCAGCGGGACAGGCAGCGTCTCTGGAGAGAAGGAATGGGTGACGTTTCGGGTCGAACTCCCTCTCGACCTGAAACGTCACCCATTCGTTCTCTCCAGAGACGCTGCCTGTCCCGTTGAGTTACTCCAGCATTTTGTGTCTACCTTCGATTTGAACCAGCATCTGCAGTTCTTTCTTACACATGTGATAGGTGGATACAGGTGAAGGGGGTGGGGGTGGGGGTGGGGAGTTCGATAGGCAGATGACGAATGTCTGCGATGTGAGATAATGGGAAAAGAAGAGAAAATGCGAAGTTAGAGGAAAGAGTATAGAGGGTAAAGGAGTGGGGGAATTAAGAAGTGGTACATACCCCAATAGGGCCACAGGGAAGAGAGGGGGGAGGGAAATGGTGGAGGGGAAGGGGAAGGTCGGGAAGTGGGGGGGTGGTGGATCAAGAGTAGACTACAGATGTGCAAGAGGACAGAATGGAGGGGGAGATAGATACCTCAGTGTTCTGGGATGGGAGGAAGGTAGGGAGCTGAGGGTGTGCAGAGATTTGTAAACGAGGATGAGAATAATTAATTAATGGGTCAGTGGCACAGCGGGTAGAGCCACTGCCTCACAGCACCAGAGACCCGGGTTCAATCCTGACCTCAGGTGCTGTCTGTGTGGAGTTTGCACGTTCTCCCTGTGGCCGCGTGGGTTTTCTCCGGGTGCTCCGGTTTCCTCCCACATGGCAAAGATGTGCGGGTTTGTGGGTTAAATTGGCCCTCTGTAAATTACCCCTAGTGTGTAGAGATGGGATAGCATAGAACTAGTGTGAATGGGCAATCGATGATTAGTGTAGACTCGGTGGGCCAAGGACTGTTTCCACACTAAATCTTTAAATCAAAAAAGGATTTGTAGGTTGTATTTTTGCAAAGGCCACTTAGTAAATGGAAAGGAATGTGCTATTTGAAAACCTATTAACATTGTATGCAATTAAACGCCCACAAATGTCTTTAGATGCCATTTGATTTTTGGGTGTGGCGTCTGACTTAAAAAAAATCTTGATTATGCAAATTGTGAATAAAATACTACAACTTTTTTAGTCTGAAGAAGGGTCCCGACCCGAAGCAGCATCTATTTATTTTTCTCCGGGAATGCTGCCCGACCCGCTGAGTTACTCCAACATTTTGCGTCTATCTGCGGTGTAAGGAATTCCTTCCTCCGCAACTTTGTTGAAGTTGGTTAAACAACAAACATAGGTTTAAGGTGAAACGGAAAAGATTTAATAGGAATCAAGGGGTAACTTTTTCACACAAAGAAGGGGTGGTGGGTATATGGAATGAGCTGCCAGAGGAGGTAGTTGAGGCTGGGACTAACCCAACGTTTATGAAACAGTTAGACAGGTACATGGATAGGACAGGTTTGCAGGGATATGGGACAAATGCGGGCAGGTGGGACTAGTGTAGCTGGGACAATGTTGGCCGGTGCGGATAAGTTGAGCCCAAGGACTTGTTTACACGCTGCGTGACGTCTGTGACTAACTGACCAGAATTTTTAGCAAAGGGGAAATATGTTTTCCCGACAATTGTGAAAGGAATAGAGGGCTGACTGCTCGTGTCCAGCAGAGATTTGGCACCATTTCAGTGGGATCAGCATCTTTCTCCGCTCTACCATTTTATGCTTTCGTACTGAAGATAAACTCAAAATGCTGGAGTAACTCAGCAGGACAGATCATGTCGCTGGAGAGAAGGAATGGGTGGAGTTTGGGGTCGAGACCCTTCTGCAGGGTAAAGGGAAACGAGAGATATTGATGGTGACTTTGAGAGATACAGCACAAAGAAGAGATATGCAAAAAAGTTATGATGATAAAGGAAGCAGGTTGGCTGTGGCTGTGTGAAAACGAGTTGTACAGACAATGAAACTCACCAGGACAACAGTGAAACTAGTACACAAAAGTGCTGGAGAAACTCTGCGGGTGCAGCAGCATCTATGGAGCGAAGGAAATAGGCAACGTTTCAGGCAGAACCCCTTCTTACAACGACTAGGGTGGGGGAAGGACGGAGAGAGTTACAAGTTGTAGTTAGAGAAATGCATATTTATACTGCTGGGTTAAGCTGCCCGAACAAAATATTGGATGCCCTTGTAACTTTAGTTTCTTTAATAATAATAATAATAACTTTATTTATAAAGCGCTTTTAGACAACATCAGTTACCACAAAGTGCTGTACATGAGAAGTCAACAAAAAGTTATTACAAATTACTAAAACCATTAAGACGACAGGACTATAAAAACAGTAAAAATTAAAAGACATTAAAAGCACTAAAACAGGAACAATGTCTCAGCCAGTGTCGAAAGCCAGTGAATAAAAGTGAGTTTTTAGTGAGGATTTAAAGATGGACAGTGAAGGGGCCTGTCTGATCTGCAGCGGCAAGGTGTTCCAAAGTGCCGGTGCAGCAACAGAAAAGGCTCTATCCCCTCTGAGCTTCCGCTTAGACCTTGGTACCTCAAGGAGCAGCTGATCCGCTGACCTGAGGCACCGGGTAGGAGCATATAGGTGGAGCAGCTCAGAGCTCTTTACTGGAATAGTGTGCCACAGAAACAGGCCCTTCATGCCATAAGACATCAGTTTCAATTTAGTTTATTGTCACGTGCACTGAGGTAATGTGAAAAGCTTTTGTTGTGTACTAACCAGCCAGCGGAATGACAACACATGATTACAATCGATCCATTTACAGAGTACAGATACATGATAAGGGAAGAACGTTTAGTGCAAGGTAAAGCCAGCTGGTAAAGTCCAATCAAAGATAGTCCGAGGGTCACCAATGAGGTACATAGGAGTAGAATTAAGCCATTCGGCCCATCAAGTCTACTCCACCATTCCATCATGGCTGATCTATCTCTTCCTCCTAACCGCAATCTCCTGCCTTCTCCCAATAACATCTAACACCCGTCCTGATCAAGAATCTATCTATCTCTGCCTTAAAAATATCCACTGAGTTTATCTCCAAAGAATTCCACAGGTTCACCACCCTCTGACTAAAGAAATCCCTCCTCATCTCCTTCCTAAAAGAACATCCTTCAATTCTGAGATTAAATTCTCCATTCTCCTGCCTTTTGTCCTGTAACCATTGACGCCCTTACTAATCCTGCCGACTACAGTGAACATGTCGAACATGATGCCAAGATAAGCTAATCTTCTCTGCCTGTACGTGATCCATATCTAACACTGGATAACCAACTCCAAGTCACTAGTTTCAACTTGCTGTTGGAGCACAGAAGACACTGGCGTCGACTCCAGCTTGTCAGACCGGTACTTCCAGTGCTCCCTAGATAGACACCAAAAGCTGTCATAACTCAGCGGGTCAGGCAGCATCTCTGGAGAGAAGAACAGGCGACATTTCGGGTCGAGACCCTTCGTCAGATTGAGCGCTTCCTACTTGCTCAAAGGGTTAAAGGATAATATTCCTGTAAATTAAAAGACATAGATAGAATAGCAGTTGAATTTTCACACAGATAGTGTAGACAGTTAGAATCTGATAGGGTAGACAGTCAGAATCTTAGTGTATAGGAAACAACTTCAGATGCTGGTTTAAATCGAAGGTAGACACAAAATGCTGGAGTAACTCAGCTGGACAGGCAGTACCTCTGGAGAGAAGGAATGGGTGACGTTTCGGGTCGAGACCCTTCAGACCTTGGTTCAGTTGGTTCAGTCTGAAGAAGGGTTTCGGCCCGAAACGTTGCCCTCAGTCTGAAGAAGGATTTCGGCCCGAAACATTGCCTATTTCCTTCGCTCCATAGATGCTGCCGCACCCGCTGAGTTTCTCCAGCAATTTTGTCTACCTTGGTTTTGGCATGATCTTCATTGTGGGCCGAAGGGCCTGTCCTTGCCCTGTACTGTTCGATGTTCTGAATTGATTTTGTTCGAAGTGCCAAAATAGTGATTTGTACTTTGATGTTTATATATTTATCTGGTTGATATGCCTGCTGCAGACTCCACAATGTGTCACCCCCACACCGGTGACCCATAGTTTCAGAGAGAGCTTTTAGTTTTGATTTTGGTGATGAGCATGGAGTTGGTTATGGAACAAAGGCCAATCTTTCCACCCGTGGTGGGCCTGCTTCAGTTGCAGTATCCTGTCTTCTGCGCAAACGAAATCGCGAGAGATCATTGTGTTTCCCCGTATCGACGTGACGCTTCACCTTGCCTTGCCATGCATTGTCCTGTCCCTCCTCTCATCCAGCTTTCCTCCCTGCACCCCACTGCCTACAAGGGGCAGCACGAGGGCGCAGCGGTAACGTTGCCGCCTTACAGCGCCAGATACCCGGGTTCCATCCTGCCTACGGGTGTTGCCTGAACGGAGTTTGTACGTTCTCCCCATGACTCTCTCTGGTTTCCTCCCATGCTCCAAAGACATACAGCTTTGTAGGCTAAATGGCTTGGTAACATTGTAAAATTGTCCCTAGTGTGTGTAGGGTAGCGTTAGTGTGCGGGGATCGCTGGACTCGATGGGCCGAAGGGCCTATTTCCGCGCCGTATCTCTAAACAAAACTACACTAAGTTAAACTGTCTGAAGAAGGATCTTGACCCAAAACGTCACCAGGGATGCTGCCTGACCCGCTGAGTTACTCCAGCACTTTGTGTCTTTTTTTTGTTAAACCAGCACCTGCAGTTCCTTGTGTTGACACTTTACTCAACCTGCCGTTCTGACTACTTCTACTATTTCTGAATACCTTCACGATTCACAACTCGTTTATCCCTATCCCACACTTTTTGTCTTTGAATCTCTGGCCTTTGTCCAACCATCTGCCTGCTATCCAAACCCTCCCTCACCTGTATCCACCTGTATCCATCTGTCACTTGCCAGGTGTTGCCATGCAGTTCCTCTCTTCCAGCTTTCTTCCCCCTCCCCCCATCACAATTATTCTGATCCAACCCAACCCAAAACAGGCACCTGTTTCATTCTCTCCAGAGATGATGCCTGACCCGCTGAGTTGCTCCAACGCTTTGTGCCTATCTTCCAAATAAACCAGCATCTACAGTTCCTTCCTGCACTTTCTGACCACCTTGAGCTAGGTTTAGGTCTATTATTGTCTCGTATAACTAGGAACAGTGAACATTTTTGTGACGCATGCTATCCAAAAAGATCAGATAGTACTCTTCATTACACAATCAAGTCAAATTCAAGTACAATAGGTAGAGCAAAGTGCAGAATATAGAGTGATACAGCGTGGAAACAGCCCCTTTGGCCCAACTTGTCCACAACGGCCAACAATGTCCAACTAGTCCCACCTTCCTGCGCTTGGGCCATATCCCTCCAAACCTGTCCTATCCATGTACCTGTCTAACTGCTTCTTAAACATCGGGATAGTCCCAGCCTCAACTACCTCCTCTGGCAGCTCGTTCCATACACCCACCACCCTTTGTGTGAAAAAGTTACCCCTCAGATTCCTATTAAATCTTTTCCCCTTCACCTTGAACCTATGTCCTCTGGTCCTCGATTCCCCAACTCTGGGCAAGAGATTCTGTGCATCTACCAGATCTATTCATCACATGATTTTGTACACAGCATTTAGATCTCAGCATTGTAGTGCATCAGTGCCAGAGACAAAGTCCAATGTCCGCAATGGGATAGAGGTGAATCGGACAGTACCCTAGCTAATTGCAGTTGTACAGAGCTCTAGTGAGACCACACCTGGAGTATTGTATGCAGCTTTGGTCCCCTACTTTGAGGAAGGACATTCTTGCTATTGAGGGAGTGCAGAGTAGGTTTACAAGGTTAATTCCCGGGATGGCAGGAGTCATATGCTGAGAGAATGGAGCAGCTGGGCTTGTACACTCTGGAGTTTAGAAGGATGAGAGGGTATCTCATTGAAACATATAAGATTGTTAAGGGTTTGGACACGCTAGAGGCAGGAAACATGTTCCCGATGTTGGGGGAGTCCTGAACCAGGGGCCACAGTTTAAGAATAAGGAGCAAGCCATTTAGAACGGAGACGAGGAAACACTTTTTCTCACAGAGAGTGGTGAGTCTGTGGAATTCTCTGCCTCGGAGGGCGGTGGAGGCAGGTTCTCTGGATGCTTTCAAGAGAGAGCTAGATGGGGCTCTTAAAGATAGCGGAGTCAGGTGATATGGGGAGAAGACAGGAACTGATTGTGGATTGTGGATGATCACCCATGATCACATTGAATGGCGTTGCTGGCTCGAAGGGCCGAATGGCCTACTCCTGCACCTATTATCTATTGTCTACAATGGAGGGACTATTCGGAAGCTTGAAAGATTTATATAAAACTTTTGACCTTCCTTAAAACCTACATCTTGGATGAAGATTTTGCTCACCATTCCTTAAAGTTCTTTACGTAATCCAGTATGAGATTGTGAAGCAGCCCTAGTCGTCGTACTAGTTTCACTGTCGTCCTGTTGAGTTTCACTGTCTGTATAACTCGTTAGCACCTTCCCTACAACCAACAATGAACCATTGTGGGCTCCACCTCTCCATGATCATCGTAACATGTTAACTTTTTAACATATCTTTCATGCATTTGTTCTACATCTCTCGTTTCTCTTTCCCCTGACTCTCAGTCTGAGAAAGAGTCTCGACCTGATACCTCACCTAGTTCTTTTCACCGGAGATGCTGCCTGACCCGCTGAGTTATTCATAAGGTCATAAGTGATAGGAGTAGAATTAGGCCATTTGACCCACACAGAGAGTGGTGAATCTCTGGAATTCTCTGCCACAGAGGGCAGTTGAGGCCAGTTCATTGGCTATATTTAAGAGGGAGTTAGATGTGGCCCTTGTGGCTAAAGGGATCGGGGGTATGGAGAGAAGGCAGGTACACTGAGTTGGATGATCAGCCATGATCACATTGAATGGCGGTGCAGGCTCAAGGGCCGAATGGCCTACTCCTGCACTTATTTTCTATGTTTCTATTTTCTATGTAAGTCTACTCCGCCATTCAATCATGGCCGATCTATCTCTCCCTCCTAACCCCATTCTCCTGCCTTCTCCCCATAACCCCTGACACCCAGCTTTTTGTGTCTGTCTTCAATGGTTTACTGTGCTGGAGGTACACCGTACAAGGCCAGAAGTTGTTGATAAACAGAGTTCTATTTGGCTGCATTGCAGAGCTCCCAAAGGCGTCACGGTAGCTCTGACCAAGCATAAAGTTTATGTTTATGTGTGCGGTGCTCCAGAGCTCTGTGCAAGCATGTTCCAGAATCTGAAGCTTCCGAGTATAGTTTAATTTAGAGATACAGCGCGGAAACAGGCCCTTCGGCCCACCGGGGGTGTGCAGACCAGCGATCACCCCGTACACTAGGACTATCCTACACGCACTAGGGACAATTTACAATTTACCAAAGCCAATTAACCTACAAACCTGCGCATTTTGGGGATGTGGGAGGAAAACTGAGAAAACCCACCTGGTCACAGTGAGAACGTACAAACTCCGTACAGACAGGTACCGGTAGCCAGCATCGAATCCAGGTCTTGAGCGCTGTGAGGTAGAAGCTCCACCGCTGTGCCACCGTGCCACCCCTAGATGAGGATAGAAAAGGCATGAAATATGAAGCCAGACAAACATAAACAGGTGGAAGGGGACGGGGATCGGCAGCGATGCCACCGAGGCGTCTAGTGTGGGGCACGGAAAAGAGAAGTGTAAAAATGGGGAAAGGGGGGGAAGAAAAGAGAGGACGCACCTTCAGAAAGATGAAGAGGAATTTCTTTAGTCAGAGGTTGGTGAATCTGTGGAACCCATTGCCACAGACGTCTATGGAGGTCGTCAATGGGTATTTTTAAAGCGGAGATTGATAGATTATTGATTAGTGCAAGTGTCAGGGGCTATGGGGAGAATGCAGAAGAATGGGGTTAAGAGGGAGAGATGGATCAGGCGTGTGTAAGAAAGAACTGCAGATGCTGGTCAAATCGAAGGTTGACACAAAATGCTGGAGTAACTCAGCGGGTGCGGCAGCACCTCTGGAGAAACGGAATGGGCCCGTTACTTTTCTCCAGAGGTGCTGCCTCACCCGCTGAGTTACTCCAGCATTTTGTGTCTACGATAGATCAGGCTGATTGGATGGCGGAGTGGCTGAAGTGGATGGCGGAGTGGCTGAATAAATCCTATGATCAATGAGTTTATGAGTAATCTCAATTACCAGTACTTGGTCCAGAGTCTACCGTGCCTTGGTGATAATAGAGTCTTTGCTTTTGTTCATTTTTGTTTTGGGGTGTCTCGTGGCCCTTTGAAGGCAATGATGAAGCTTGCTCTGAACCGCTGCAGTTCTGCTGGGGATGGAGTTCCAGGATTTGGATGCAACAATGAAGAAAGATGGGCAAAGCGTCCACGAATGGTATGTGACATGGAGGGCAATGTCATATCTGTGGCCCCTGTGGTGTTCCAGGTCGTACGACCGGTCTATGTTGGCATGGATGCTGTGGAGACAAAGTCAGTGGATATTTTTAAGGCAGAGATAGATAGATTCTAGATTTGTACGTGTGAGAGGGGTTGTGGGGAGAAGGCGGGAGAATGGGCCTGAGAGGGAAAGATAGGTCAGCCACGATTGAATGGCGGAATAGACTCGATGGGCTGAATGGCCCAATTCTGCTCCTATCACTTATGAAACATAGAAACATAGAAAATAGGTGCAGGAGTAGGCCACTCGACCCTTCGAGCCTGCACCGCCATTCAATATGATCATGACTGATCATCCAAAATCAGTACCCTGTTCCTGCTTTCTCCCCATATCCCTTGATTCCGTTAGCCTCAAGATCTAAATCTAACACCCCTTTAAAAACATTTAATGAATTGGCCTCCACTGCCTTCAAACACAGAGAATTCCACAGATTCACAACTCTCTGGGTGAAAAAGTTTTTTCCTCATAGTCCTACATGGCCTACCCTTTATTCTTGTGAATTCTTATGAATATTACCGCTGCGCCACCGTGCCGCCCCTGATGGGCCGAATGGCCTGATTCTGCTACTAAAACCTATGAACGTGAATCTTATGTAGGTGTATAAGATCATGAGGGAAAAAGATAGGATAAATGCACAGAGTCTTTTACCCAGAGTTGGGGAATCGAGAACCAGAGGTTTATGCTGAGGGAGGAAAAATTTCATAGAAAGCTGAGGGATAAAATTTTTACACAAAGCGTGGGAGATGTATGGAACAAACCGCCAGATGAGGTAGTTGAGGCAGGTAGTATCATAACGTTTGAAAAAGATGTTGGCAGGTACATGGATAGGATAGGGTTAGATGGATACAGTAGAATTGCTGCCTTACAGCGCCAGAGATCCGGGTTCAATCCTGACTACGGGTGCCGTCTGTACAGAGTTTGTACGTTCTCCCCGTGACCCGCTTGGGTTTTCTCCGGGTGCTCCGGTTTCTTCCCGCACCAACGACATACAGGTTTGTAGGTTAATTGGCTGTGGTAAAATTGTAAATTGTCCCTTGTGTGTGTAGGATGGTGCTAGTCCACGGGGTGACCACTGGTCGGCATGGACTCGACGGGCCGAATGGCCTATTCTGAATATCTGGTGCTGTGCTTGCAGAAAGGTCTGCTGCTTTTATGAATAGTTGAGCTTAACCAACTGTTGTTAACAGAGCAGAGGATAACTGAGCAGGGGGAGAGTGAGAGGGGAAAGATTTAATAGCAATCCGAGGGGCAGCTTTTTCACTCAGAAGCTGGTCGTATATGGATTGAGCTGCTAGATGAGGTAGTTGCGGCAGGTACAACAATAACATTTAAAAGACACTTGGGAAGGTAGAATTTGGACTTAGTTTATTGCCAGGTTGTGTGCTATCCAGTCAGAGGAAAGACAATACATGATTACATTCATAATGTACATGGATTGGGCAGGTTTGAAGGGATATGGACTAAACGTGAGCAAATGGGACTACCTTAGATGGGGCATCTTGGTCGGCATGGACAAGTTGAACGGAAGGGCCTCTTTCCATGCTCTATGGCTCAATGACACTATGACTGACTGTAATACATGTGCAAATAAATATGTAGTGCAAGATATTAGACCAGTCTTAGGATGTTCCCCATAATCTCCCTGACACACACTCACCCCTCACTGAAACATACCGAATAGTGAAAGGCTTGGATAGAGTGGATGTGGAGAGGATGTTTCCACCAGTGGGAGAGTCTAGGACTACAGGCCATAGCCTCAGAATTAAAGGATGTTCCTTTAGGAGGGAGATGAGGAGGAATTTCTTTAGTCAGAGGGTGGTGAATCTGTGGAATTCTTTGCCACAGAAGGCTGTGGAGGCCAAGTCGGTGGACATTTTTAAGGCAGGGACAGATAGATTCTTGATCAGTATGGGTGTCAGGGGTTATGGGGGGTAGGCAGGAGAATGGGGTTAGGAGGGAGAGATAGATCAGCCATGATTGAATGGTGGAGTAGTCTTGATGGGCCGAATGGCTTAATTCTGCTCCTATCACTTATGAACAATTTAAATTCCACAAAGGCTTCCTAACATCACACTGTGCTGCCTTGATATGAAGGGCAGTCGCTCTCACCTTGCCTCCTGAGGTTTATGCTTTTGGGGAAAGGCTGTGATCCGCTGTTCGACTGCAACCAAAAATAATCATCGGGAGCAGGTGTTCTGAAGAGGGATAACAAGTGACAGGAAAACAGACACTGCCCTACACACACTAAGGACAATTCTGCATTCAACCAAGCCAATTAGTTTAGTTTATTGCCGCGTGTACCGAGGTACAGTAAAGGAGGGAACTGCAGATGCTGGTTTAAATCGAAGATGGACACAAAATGCTGGAGTAACTCAGCGGGACCGGCAGCATCTCTGGCGAGAAGTTCTGAACAAGGGTCTCGACCCGAAACGTCACCCATTCATTCTCTCCAGAGATGCTGCCTGTTCCGCTGAATTACTCCAGCACTTTGTGTCTTATCTTTGCTTTAACCACAAGGAAGTGCAGGTGCTGGAATCTTCCACAAAATCTTGAACAAAGTGCTGGAGGAACTAAGTGGGTCAGGCAGCATAGAGTCTTACAGAGTGGAAACAGGCCCTTTGGCCCAACTTGCCCAAAATGGCCAATGTCCCATCTACACTAGTCCCACCTGCGTTTGGTCATGGCCAACGTCCCATCTACACTAGTCCCACCTGCGTTTGGTCCATATCCCTCTAATGCTGTCCTATCCTTGTACCTGTCTAATTGTTTCTCGAACGTGTCGATTGCACTTGTCTCAACTACCTCTTCTGGCAGCCCGTTCCATACACCTACCTCCCTTTGCGTGAAAAAAATTGCCCTCATCGCCTTAACCCTATGTCCTCTGGTTCTCGATTCCGTCCCTCTGGGCATATTTGGAGGGATAGAAATGACCAGAGCAGGACAGACCACACCTGGAGTATTGTGTGCAGTTTTGGTCTCCAAATAAGGACATTCTTGCTATTGAGGGAGTGCAGCGTAGGTTCACAAGGTTAATTCCCGGGATGGCGGGACTGTCACAAGCTGAGAGAATGAAGCGGCTGGGCTTGTGTACTCAGGAATTCAGAAGGATGAGAGGAGATCTTATTGAAACATATAAGATTATTAAGGGTTTGGACACGCTAGAGGCAGGAAACATGTTCCCGATGTTGGGGGAGTCCAGAACTAGGTGCCACAGTTGAAGAATAAGGGGTAAGTCATTTAGAACGGAGACGAGGAAACACTTCTTCACACAGAGAGTGGTGAGTCTGTGGAATTCTCTGCCTCAGTGGAGGCCGGTTCTCTGGATACTTTCAAGAGAGAGTTAGATAGAGCTCTTAAAGACATTTAAGTCTTTAAGATATGGGGATATGGGGAGATGGCAGGAACAGGGTTCTGATTGTGGATGATCAGCCATAATCGCATTGAATGGCAGTGCTGGCTCGAAGGGCCGAATGGCCTACTCCTGCAACTATTGTCTATTGAGTCATCAGCTAGATAACCAATTTCTAGCTGAGCAAGGAGTAGATGTAGACACAAGGAAGTCTGAAGAAGGTGTCTCGACAAGAAACGTCACCCATTCCTTCTCTCCAGAAACGCTGCCAATTCCGCTGAATTACTCCAGCACTTTGTGCCTTATGTTCGGTTTCGACACAAGGAAGTGCAGGTGCTGGAATCTTCCACAAAATCTTGAATAAAGTGCTGGAGGAACTAAGTGGGTCAGGCAGCATAGAGTCTTACAGAGTTTATGGCCTAACTTGCCCACACTGGCCAACATCCCATCTACACTAGTCCCATGGTGGGACTCCCACCTGCCTGCGTTTGGTCCATATCCCTCTAAAGCTGTCCTATCCTTGTACCTGTCTAATTGTTTCTTGAACGTTTCGATAGTACCTGTCTCAACTACCTCCTCTGGCAGCTCGTTCCATACACCTACCACGTGAGAAAAATTGCCCCTCAGGTTCCCATTACATTTTTTACTTCATCACCTTAACCCTATGTCCTCTGGTTTTCGATCCCCTCCCTCTGGGCATCTTTGGAGGGCATGAATAAATGAAGATTCGGATTGGGACGAAAGGTCCCAACCCTAAACTTGGACCCAACTTGTCACCTATCCATAGTCTTCAGGGATGCTGCCTGACCCACTGAGCTACTCCAGCATTCTGAAGAAGGGTCACGACCTGAAACGTCACCCATTCCTACTCTCCAGAGATGCTGCTTGACCCGCTGAGTTACTCCAGCATTTTGTGTCCATCTTCGGTTTAAACCAGCATCTGCAGTTCCTTCCTACGCACATTGTGCGTTTCCTTGGTAAACCAGCATATGCACTTTCTTGGGTAGACAAAAGTGCTGGAGAATCTTCTTCACTCCATAGATGCTGCTGCACCCGCTGAAATGCATTTCGTTGTCTCTGTACTGTACACTGACAATGACAATTAAAATTGAATTGTCTGACTTTTGTCTACTTTCGATTTTCCAGCATCTGTAGTTCCTTCTTAAACACATATGCACTTTCTTGTTTGTGCATAATCTTACACTGGCAACAATAAATGGAGGGTGACTTAGACATTTTGTGGGATTGACAGCTACCAACCAACTAAAGGATACTAGAAAGGATGTTTCCACTGGTGGGAGAGTCTAGGACCAGAGGTCAGAGCCACAGAATTAAAGGGCGCTCCTTTAGAAAGGAGGTGAGGAGGAACTAGTCAGAGGGTGGTTAATCTGTGGGACTCATTGCCACAGAGGGCTGTGGAGGCCAAGTCAGTGATTTGTATTTAAGGCACAGATAGACATACTTTTGATTAGAATGGGTGTCAAGGGTTATTCACCAGTCATTGAAAGTAGGCATGCAGGTGCAGCAGGCAGTGAAGAAAGCGAATGGTATGTTAGCATTCATAGCAAAAGGATTTGAGTATAGGAGCAGGGAGGTTCTACTGCAGTTGTACAGGGTCTTGGTGAGACCACACCTGGAGTATTGTGTACAGTTTTGGTCTCCTAATTTGAGGAAAGACATTCTTGCCATAGAGGGAGTACAGAGAAGGTTCACCAGACTGGTTCCTGGGATGGCAGGACTTTCATATGAAGAAAGACTGGATAGACTTGGCTTGTACTCACTAGAATATAGAAGATTGAGGGGGGAAACTTACAAAATTCTTAAGGGGTTAAACATAGAAACATAGAAACATAGAAATTAGGTGCAGGAGTAGGCCATTCGGCCCTTCGAGCCTGCACCGCCATTCAATATGATCATGGCTGATCATCCAACTCAGTATCCCGTACCTGCCTTATTTGGGTTGGACAGGCTAGATGCAGGAAGATTGTTCCCGATGTTGGGGAAGTCCAGAACAAGGGGTCACAGTTTAAGGATAAGGGGGAAGTCTTTTAGGACTGAGATGAGAAAAACATTGTTCACACAGTGGTGAATCTGTGGAATTCTCTGCCACAGAAGGTAGTTGTGGCCAGTTAATTGGCTATATTTAAGAGGGAGTTAGATGTGGCCCTTGTGGCTAAAGGGATCAGGGGGTATGGAGAGAAGGCAGGTACAGGATACTGAGTTGGATAATCAGCCGTGATCATATTGAATGGCGGTGCAGGCTCGAAGGGCCGAATGGCCTACTCCTACGCCTGCACCTATTTTCTATGTTTCTATAAACTATACAGTCAGAGTTCATCTGAATCTAAAACTAAACTAAACGAAAAAGTAAACTTTCCAAAAGGTGAGCTGCAATAAGTCACAAAACAACATTCTCCATCCCCTCAGAGGGTCTGATGAATTTTTCAAACTATCAAGGCAAGGCCTCTTAAAGGGCAAAGTGTTGATGGACTCAGCTATCTTTAGGAGCTCTTATCTCACTCTCTCTTGAAAGCATCCAGAGAATTGGCATCCACTGCCTTCTGAGGCAGAGAATTCCACAGATTCACAACTATCTGGGTAAAAAAGAATTAGGAGGCAGAGGTCAGCCATGATTGAATGGCAGAGTAGACTTGATGGGCCCAATGACCTAATTCTGCTCCTATAACTTGTGAACTAAAGAGGTGACTGGGGCTTGTCACACTGGAGTGCGTCTCAACATTTGAATTATTGTTTTTCAACAGCAGAATGGCAAGTCCACTACAGATCGCCAGAAGAAGATCTTCCATGAATCCTTTGAGCAACCACCGATATATGTTCCCGTCCTCACTTACATGGGCTATGGAATCGTCACCTTGTTTGGGTATTTGAGAGACTTTCTGCGCACCTGGGGCCTTGAGAAATGTCACGCATCACAGGAGAGAAAAGAGCAAAAGGTACGACATTCTCATTTTCAATGTGCTGAATTGCGGCATTTCTTGCTGCAGCTCAAATGGAGCAGAGTTGGGTTAATTTTTTTTATTGCTTTTCTTGCTTTAACTCATCTCTGGAGCAGGTGGATGGGCGATGTTTCAGGTCAGGACCCTTCTTCAGAAGTCTGGAGAAGAGTCTCGACCCGAAACGTCACCTACCCACGTTCTCCAGAGATGCTGCCTGACTTGCTGAGTTACTCCAGCACTCCGTGTCCTTTTTGTGTGATAAGCACTGTCTGCAGTTCTTTATTTCTACACTCTGGCGATTCTGTCGGGTTGTGGGGAGAAGGCAGGAAAATGGGGTTGAGAGGGAAAGATAAAACAGCCAGTAGACTCGATGGGCCGAATGGCCTAATTCTGCTCCCAACAACATGAACTTATGAAGACGGTGGATATATTTACGGCAGAGATAGACAAATTCTAGAATGGAACGGGTGTCAAGGGTCATGGGGAGAATGCAGGAAAATGGGATTAGGAGGCAGAGATCAGCCATGATTGAATGGTGGAGTAGACTCGATGGGCCGAATGGCATAATTCTGCTCCTATAACTTGTGAACTTATATCCGCAATACTAATTAGCTGATAGTTTGAGTACTGTGTACAGTTCTGGTCACCACATTAAAAACAATTGTAATTGCTCTGGAGAAGGTTTACCAGGATATTGCCAGGAATGGAAAACTGTTGCCGGCTTATCAGACCTCAGAACGCTACTCCCATAAACTTGGCAATGGTCCTGATCTTCCAACCTACCACATTTTGGACATTAGACTTTTTCTCTGGAGCTGTTACACTATGATGTCATAAAACTATATTTTACACTCTGGTATTTTTCTCTCTGCATTACTTGTTCGAGTTGGGCTTGGCTTGATGGTATTGACAGTGTGATTTGATGTGATTGAATGGAATGCAAACAAAAGCTTTTCATTGTATCTCGGTACACATGCCAAGGAGGAAAGACTGGGTAAACTTGAATTATTCTGAACAGAGAAAGGCGAGGGAGACTTAGAAGAAGGGCATGCGAATCCTGGCTAAGGGGCAATTTCCCCGAGTTGAGTTCTTTAGAGTCTAGTGGAAACAGGCCCTTCTGCCCAACTTGCCCACACCGACCAACATGTCCCATCTACAGTCGTCCCACCTGCCTGCGTTGGGTCCATATCTCTCTAAACCTGTCCTATCCATGTACCTGGTTTGGTTAAACGTTGCGATGGTCCCTGCCTCAACTACAACAGACAATAGAACTTTTTTCACACAGAGAGTGGTGAATCTCTGGAACTCTCTGCCACAGAGGGTAGTTGAGGCCAGTTCATTGGCTATATTTAAGAGGGAGTTAGATGTGGCCCTTGTGGCTAAGGGGATTAGGGGGTATGGAGAGAAGGCAGGTATGGGATACTGAGTTGGATGATCAGCCATGATCATATTGAATGGCGGTGCAGGCTCGAAGGGCCGAATGGCCTACTCCTGCACCTAATTTCTATGTTTCGATAGGTGCAGGAGTAGGCCATTCGGCCCTTCGAGCCAGCACCATCGTTCAATGAGATGATGGCTGATCATCCCCAGTTCCCCGTTCCTGTCTTCCCCCATATCCCCTGACTCCGCTAACTTCAAGAGCCCTATCTAGCTTTCTCTTGAAACTATCCAGAGAACCGGCCTCCACCGCCCTCTGGCAGAGAATTCCACTCCTACCTCCTCCGGCAGCTCGTTCCATACACCCACCACCCATAGCCAAACAATGTCAGCTGCGGAGACCTGGGTTGGATCCTGACCACGGGTTCTGTCTGTACGGAGTTTGTACGTTCTCCCCGTGACCTGCGTGGGTTTACTCTGAGATCTTCGGTTTCCTCCCACACTCCAAAGCCGTACAGGTTTGTAGGTTAATTGGCTTGGTATAAAAGTGTAAAGTGTAAAGTGTGTAAATGTGTGGGGATAGCTGGTCGGCGTTGACTCGGTGGGCCGAAAGGCCTGTTTCCGTGCTGTATCTCTGAACTAAAGTAGAACTAAAAGGCTCATTGCCATCGGAAAACTGGAAGTGCTGCTATCAGGAATGTTCAAGGAGCATTGACAAAATGAAACCCAGCTCAAGGCACACCCAAACACAGTCACAGTAAAAGCTCCTCGGTAACTTTGAAAGAGGAAATGCAATTGAATTACAGAACACCCAATGCAACTGAAGAGTCAGCAGCTTGTGATGTTTAGGAGGTCAAAATCCAAAGCATTGCGGTGCAGTGTAGGATGGGCTTAGGGTGGAGGAGGTTACACAATTAGAAAGGTGGGGCTGCTAGGTTTGGGAGAGAGCAGAATTAATATACACCCACGGGCAGCGGAGTGGCGCAGCAGGTAGAGCTGCTGCCTCACAGCCGATGCCTTGAAACATATAAGATTGTTAAGGGTTTGGACACACTAGAGGCAGGAAACATGTTCCCGATGTTGGGGGAGTCCAGAACCAGGGGCCACAGTTTAAGAATAAGGAGTAAGCCATTTAGAACGGAGACGAGGAAACACTTTTTCTCACAGAGACTGGTGAGTCTGTGGAATTCTCTGCCTCAGAGGGCGGTGGAGGCAGGTTCTCTGGATGCTTTCAAGAGAGCTAGATAGGGCTCTTAAAAATAGCGGATTCAAGGGATATGGGGAGAAGGCAGGAACGGGGTACTGATTGGGGATGATCAGCCATGGTCACATTGAATGGCGGTGCTGGCTCGAAGGGCCAAATGTCCTACTCCTGCACCTATTGTCTATTGTCTATTATCTCACCGCGCCAGGGACCCAAGTTCCAGCTTGTCCTCGGGTGCTGCCCGTGTGTGGAGTTTGCACGTTCTCCCTGTGACCGTGTGGGTTTCCTCCGGGTGCTCCGGTTTCCCCCCCACATACCAAAGATGTGCTGGTTTGTAAGTTAATCGGCCCTCTGTAAATTGTCCCCTAAGTGTGTAGGGAGTGAATGGGAAAGTGGGATAACTTCGAACTAGTATGAACGGGTGATTGATGGAGAGATTCCGTTCAATCCTCTTAGAATGAGCTGTGACACCAGCGACTGTGTTTGATCCTGACCTCAGGTGCGGAGTTTGCGTGTGCTCTCTGTGAACCGCGTGGTTGCTCTGGTTTCCTCCCACATCCCAAAGTCGTGCAGGTTTGTTGGGAAATTGGCTTCTGTAAATTGCCCCGTCTGCGTAGGCAGCGGATGAGAACGTGTGATAAAGTAGAACTAGTGCGAGCATAGACGCAGTGGGCCGAAGGGCCTGTATTTTTCAACCAATCAATAAGTAAGGTTGCTTCAAATCGTTGAGCTGGTAGGGAAGATGTTTGAACAACTGAGGACTAATCATCCATTCGCTTTCTCTCCCATTTCCTGGTCATTAATGGAGGCTCTCACACGTAATTCTTAGTCAGCCCGTACGATTTTGCCTCCAAGCCAAGGAGTTTAGTTTTTCGTCGAATGTACCGAGGTAGAACAAAAAGCTTACCTGTCTTCTTCTTGTCCATCCTCCATGTTTCAAATGTTGACATCGCTGTCATTGTCTGTCCTGAAAAGGACGCATGCTTCCGGAGAACACAGTAGGAGCCAGCGGAGATACCTTGTGACACTGTCTGCACTGTTTATGTGGCAACTATTCGCACACCTTGGGTCCGCAAGCAAAGAATGTCACTGTACCTTGTCACATGTGACAATAAACTATTCCATTCCTCTTGCCAGGATGGACACAACATGCTGGAGTAACTCAGCGGGGCAGGCAGCATCTGTGGAGAGAAGGAATTGGGTGACTTTTCGGGTTGAGACGTCTGAAGAAGGGTCTCGACCTGAAACATCACCCATTCCTTCTCTCCAGAGATGTTGCCTGTCCCGCTGAGTTACTCCAGCATTTTGTATCTATACCTTCGGTGTAAGTCAGCGTCTGCAGTTCCTCCCTATCACTCGCCAAAATTTGCTCTACTCCCACCTCTCTTTTCCAACTTTCTCTCCCCTCAGTTTAGTTTTGTTTAGTTTCGAGATGCAGCGCGGAAACAGGCCCTTCGGCCCACCGAGTCCGCACCGAACTGCGATTCCCGCACACTAACACTCTCCTACACGCTGGGGACAATTATTCATTTATGCCAAGCCAATTAACCTACAAACATGTACGTCTTTGTAGCGTGGGAGGAAACCGGAGCACCCGGAGAAAACCCACGCAGGTCAGGGGGAGAACGTACAAACTCTGTACAGACAGCAACGGTAGTCAGGATCGAACCTGGGTCTCCGGCGCTGTAAAGGCAGCAGCTCTACCGCTGCGCCATTTAAAGAAGGGTTCCGGCCCTAAATGCCTGTCTGTCCATTCCCTCCACCGAAGCAGCCTGACCCGTTGGGTTACTCCAGCGCTTTGTGCATTATCTGATTTGTTAATGTGTTGCTGGCTGTAAAAGCCACACCTCAACATTCCTGCAGCAGGATAAAGACAATGTTTCGTGAAGAATGTTGCCTGGGCGGGCGTCAGGCATCTGGTGACAATAGCCCCAGGGTGTAGTAGCAAGTGTTGAACTGCAGGTCTGACCTCTGCTCTAAGATCTTTGGGTTCTGACTGCCTCGTTTCCCATGATTGGAAGCAGAGTTTACTTTAGTTCTTTGCAAAGATCCTATAGCGAGCAAGATAGTCCACTCGACGAAAGAGACGTAGTACGGTCATGGGCGGATTCATCGGTAATTTTCGGCCCCATTTCCGTAACCGGCTTCCGTCTCCGCACCAAATAGGATACTAATACTACGGACAGTCTCTGAGTTCGAATCGGGAAAACTCGGGAGAACTCTTGAATTACCTCGTACAGTGGGACAGGCCCTTAACACATACAAAGACGCAATCCAGAGGCATCTCCATCTCGACTAGCATGTCCACCGCCGTCATAGTGCCGAATGATGCTTTACCTAGTGCTTTTCAGATTCAGATTCAATTTTAATTGTCATTGTCAGTGTGCAGTACAGAGACAACGAAATGCATTCTGCCTGTCCCGCTGAGTTACTCCAGCATTTTGTGTCTATTGATACACAATTGATACAATTTATTTGTTGTCATTTGAACCTCAAACGAAATTTGGTTTCTGCAGTCATACACACAAGAAAAAGAACCCAGACACAACACAATTTACACAAACATCCGTCACAGTGAATCTCCTCCTCACTGTGATGGAAGGCAAAGTCTTATCTCTCCCCTGTACTATACATGACAACAATCGAGCCGTCCACTGGGTGCGGATGCATGATAAGGGAATAACGTTTAGTGCAAGATAACCTGTTTCCGCTGGTGGGAGAGTCTAGGACCAGAGGTCACAGCCTCGGAATTAAAGGGCGCTCTTTTAGAAAGGAGGTGAGGAGGAACTTCTTTCGTCAGAGGAGACCCTCTGTGAAGGCCAAGTCAGTAGATATTTTAAAGGCAGAGATGGACAAATTCTTGATTAGAACAGGTGACAAGGGTTAGTATAGTATAGTATAGTTTCTTTATTGTCATTGTAACATGAGCCATGTACAACGAAATTTAAAAATGTCAGCCAGTCAGTGCACCATTCAAACATTTCTAAAAGCTAACGATACATACAAGGTAAAATATTAAAAGATAAACAACTAAATAAATATCACGAAAATAGCACGCATAAACACCCAACCCTCCATCCTTCTGTCGATTTCACAGTGTACCACAGTCCCTTAGTTTGTCCGGGAAGAAGGTAGTAAAATAGGATTAGGAGGCAGAGATCAGCCATCATTGAATGGCGGAGTAGACTCTGTGGGCCAAGTGGACTAATTCTACTCCTATAACTTGTGAAGATAAAGACCGAGTAAAGAGAGTCCGAGGGTCTCCAATGAGGTAAATAGTTGCTCAGGACAGCTCTCTATTTTTTGATTCAATGGTTCAGTTGCCTGATAACAGCTGGGAAGAAACTGTCCCTGATCGGTTACATCTTTTGGCACACATGGACTGTGGACATGTACACGCACATGTACTGTGGACATGTACACACACATGTACTGAGGAACACACAGAGTCATAGAGTGATACAGTGTGGAAACAAGTCCTTTGTCCCAACTTGCCCACACCGGCCATCATGTCCCTGCTACACTAGTCCCGCCTGCCTGCGCTTGGTCCATATCCCTCCAAACCTGTCCTATCCATGTACTGTCCTATCCATGTACTAATCCATCTAACTGTTTCTTAAACATCGGGATAGTCCCAGCCTCAACCACCTCCTCTGGCAGCTTGTTCCATACACCCACCACCCTTTTTGTGTAAAAGTTACCCCTCAGATTCCTATTAAATCTTTTCCCCTTCACCTTGAACCTATGTCCTCTGGTCCTCGATTCCCCTACTCCGGGCAAGAGATTCGGTGCATCTACCCGATCTATTCCTCTCATGATTTTTACACCGCTATAAGATCACTCCTCATCCTCCTGCGCTCCAAGGAATAGAGACCCAGCCTACTCAACCTCTCCCTATAGCTCACACACTCTAGTCCTGGCAATCTTCTCTGAACCTATTCAAGATTGACAATATCTTTCCGACAACAAGGTGCCCAGAACTGAACACAATTGAACAGAACTGAACACATTGTACATGTGTACACGCACATGTACTGAGGAACTGGCTGACTTCAACCGCTTAGTAAATGAGGCATAGATAGGGTAGAGAGCCAGAACCATTACCCCAGGGTGGGTATGTCCAACAGTGGAAGGCATGGCTTTAAGGTGGGAGGGGGAAAGTTTGATGGAGATGTGATGGGGCATGTTCTTTTACACAGAGGGTGGTGGGTGCCTGGAACGCGCTGCCAGAGGTGGTGGTGGAGGCAGATACGATAGTGGTGCCTAAGAGGCTTTTGGATAGGCACATGGAATAGTGGGATTTGGATCATGCGCTGACAGATGAGATCAGTTTAATTTGGCATCATGTTCCGAACAAGCATCGTGGAATGAAAGGCTCATTCCTGTGTTGTACTCTTGTACTGTTTAGTTTAGTTTAGAGGTACAGCGTGGAAACAGGCCATTCGGCCCACCGAGCCTGCGCCGACTAGCGATCCCCGCTAATTACACACACACACTAGGGACAATTTACACGTACCAAGCCAATTAACCCACAAGCCTGTGAGTCTTTGGGAAGTGTGGAAGGAAACCGAAGATCTTGGAGAAAACCCACACGGTCACGAGGAGAACGAACAAACTTCGTACAGACAGCACCCGTAGTTGGGATCGAGCCGGGGATATACCCAAAGCCCTGTAAGGCAGCAACTATAGTTTATTTGTATCAGAGGCAGTAACCGTGTAATACAGTGTAAGTTTGGGAGTGGCACGGTGGCGCAGCGGTAGAGTTACCGCCTTATAGCATCAGAGACCCGTGTTCTATCCTGACTACGTGCGCTGTCTGTACGGAGTTTGTACGTTCTCCCCGTGAACTGTGTGGGTTTTCTCCAGGTGCTCCGGTTTCCTCCCACACTCCAAGGACATACAGGATTGCAGGTTGGTTGGCTTTGGCAACAGTTTAAAATTCTGGGAAGAAACCGGAGCACCCGGAGAAAACCCACGCGGTCACACGGAGAAAGTGCAGAACAGCACCCGCAGTCAGGATCGAACCAGGGACCTTTGCGCTGTGGGGCAGCAACGCTCCTGCTGCGCCACCACGTCGCCCAAACGATCCTTGAATTTTCCTCCTTTGTCAAACCTGTCCAATTATCTCCTCGTTTGGCCTAATAATAGATTTTGTTGAATAAGACAATTGTGAGAAGTAAAAAACACAAAAGAGCTGGGGTAACTCAGCGGGTCTGGCAGCATCTGTAAAGAACATGGATGGCTGATGCCTCTTCAGAGCCGACCCGAAACGTCGCCTCTCCATGTTCCCCAGATATGCGAGTTGTTCGGCATGGACTTGTAAGAACTAAAAGGACAATGCTGAGGTAATTTAGTGGGACAGGCCGCATCTCTGCATAGAAGGATTGGGTGACGTTTTGGGTCGAGACCCTTATTCGGAGTGAGAGTCAGGGGAGAGAGAGACACAGCGATATGGAAGGGTAAAGTGTGAAAACAAGACATCCAAGGGGATAAAGTTCAAAGAAAATGTAGAATAGATCATGACTCCGTCTGAAGAAGGGTCTCGACCCGAAACGTCACCCATTCCTTGTCTCCAGAGATGCTGCCTGTCCTGCCGAGTTACTCCAGTATTTTTGTGTCTATCTTCGGTGTAAACCAGCATCTGCAGTTCCTTCCTGCACATTCCTGCAGAGATGCTGCCTGCCCCAATTTGTGTATTTGACTCAAGATTCCAGCACCTGCAGTTCCTTGTGTCTAATGGTGTGAAAGACCCCTGGCTCATTGTTCATGGTGTAATATAAGTAGAGTAACAAGAACTGAGGATGAGGGGCGATCTTATAGAAACATATAAAATTATAAAAGGACTGGAGAAGCTAGATGCAGGAAAAATGTTCCCAATGTTGGGCGAGTCCAGAACCAAGGGCCACAGTCTTAAAATAAAGGGGAGGCCATTTAAGACTGAGGTGAGAAAAAACCTTTTCACCCACAGAGTTGTGAATTTATGGAATTCCCTGCCACAGAGAGCAGTGGAGGCCAGATCACTGGATGGATCTAAGAGAGAGTTATATAGAGCTCTAGCGGCTAGTGAAGTCAAGGGATATGGGGAGAAGGCAGGCACGGGTTACTGATTGGGGACGATCAGGCATGATCACAATGAATGGCGGTGCTGGCTCAAAGGGCCGAATGGCCTCCTCCTGTACCTATTTTCTATGTTTCTATGGAACTAGAACTGTTCATTGCCATGGCGTTTATTGTTTGATATTTCATGGTGTAGGATTTTGTGCCACTCTATCAAGACTTTGAAAATTTCTACAAACGGAACCTGTACATGAGGGTGCGTGACAACTGGAATCGGCCGATCTGCAGTGTGCCCGGCCCAACGTTTGACTTGGTGGAACGACTCAGTGATGATTATAACTGGACGTTCAGGTACAGTGCAGAGTTGCCCAACGGCCAGGCTTTAAATGATGCTGTTCTTAACAAGGGTCTTGACCCGAAACGTCGCCTATTCCTTTGCTCCATCGTTGCTGCCTCACCCGCTGAGTTTCTCCAGCATTTTTGTCTACCTTCGATTTTCCAGCTTCTGCAGTTCCTTCTTAAACTGTTCTTTAATTGTTTTGTTTTGTTCAGAGGTACAGCGCGGAAACAGGTCCCTTCGTCCCACAGAGTCCGCGCCGACCAGCGACCCCCCCCCCCCCCCCCCCCCCCCCCGCACGCTAACACTATCCTGCACACTAGGGACAATTTTCACATTTTTCACACAGAGAGTTGTGAGTCTGTGGAATTCTCTGCCACAAAGGGCGATGGCGACCGGTTAGATAGGGCTAGATAGGGCTTTTAAAGATAGTGGAGTCAGGGGATATGGGGAGAAGGCAGGAACGAGGTACTGATTGTCGATGACCAGCCATGATCACATTGAACGGTGGTGCTGGCTCGAAGGGCTGAATGGCCTACTCCTGCACCTATTGTCCATTGTCTAATTTACAATTATACTGAAGCCGATTAACCTACAAACCTGCACGCCTCTGGAGTGTGGGAGGAAACCGGAGCACCCGGAGAAAACCCACGTGGTCATAGGGAGAAGGTACAAACTCCGTACAGACAGCACCCGTGGTCAGGATCAAACCCTGGTCTCTGGCGCTGTGAGGCAGCAACTCCACTGCTTGAGTTGGACGGATTTGCTACCTGGCAAGTGGAGGAAAGGTCGGTTTAGCCGGTGGATTTCAATGATACTAGACACGTGACGGAGGACAGACACAAAAAGCTGCAGTTACTCAGCGGGTCAGGCAGCATCTCTGGAGAGAAGGATTGGGTGATGCTTTGGGTCCAGTCCCTTCTCTTCAGTTCCTTCCTACACATTTTGTTATCTGCAGTTCCTGCCTACACATTCATGCTATCCTGGCCCCAGAAGGGTCTGAAGGAAGGTCTGAAAAAAGGTCTTGACCCAATGCGTCACCTATCCCTTCTCTCCAGAGATGCTGCCTGACTCGCTGAGTTACACCAGCTTTTTGTGTCTATCTTCGGTTTAAACCCGCATCTCACAAGTTCACGTTATAGGAGTAGAATTAGGCCATTTGGCCCATCGAGTCTACTCTGCCATTCAATCATGAGAGGGGATCTTATTGAAACATATAAGATTATTAAGGGTTTGGACACGCTAGAGGCAGGAAACATGTTCCCGATGTTGGAGGAGTCCAGAACCAGGGGCCACAGTTTATGAATAAGGAGTAAGCCATTTAGAACGGACACGAGGAAACACTTTTTCTCACAGAGAGTTGTAAGTCTGTGGAATTCTCTGCCTCACTGGAGGCCGGTTCTCTAGATACTTTTAAGAGAGAGCTAGATAGGGCTCTTAAAGATAGCGGACGGAGTCAGGGGATATGGGGAGAAGAGAGGAACGGGGTACTGATTGGGGATGATTGAATGGTGGTGCTGGCTCAAAGGGTCGAATGGCCTACTCCTGCACCCATTGTCTATTGTCTATTGTCTCTGCCTCCTAATCACATTTTCCTGCCTTCTCTCTATAACCCTTGCCACCCGTACTAATCAAGAATTTGTCTATCTCTGCCTTAAAAATATCCACTGCCCTGGCCTCCACGGCCCTCTGTGGCAATGATTTCCACGGATTAACTGCCCTCTGACTAAAGAAATTCCTCCTCACCTCCTTTCTAAAAGAGCACCCTTTAATTCTGAGGCTGTGACCTCTGGTCATAGACTCTCCCACCAGTGGTAACATCCTCTCCACATCCAAATGCATCAGCAGTTCCTTCCCACAACATCCCATAAAACGGAGGGAAGGGAGTGAGACAGAGCAGGTGGAGCCTCTCCATTGACGTCTGAGCGTGGTTATGTACATAGCTGACAGCTGCCGTTAGTGAAGGGCTGACAGTCTGTGGTTCATGTCAGTAACCCACTGTCGCTGACAAGTCCTTACAAAGGTCACTGAATGCGATGGCGCGGAATGAACCCTGTTGTTTAGTGTAGATTAGAGATACAGCGCGGAAACAGGCCAACGGGTCCGCGCCGTCCGGCGATCCATGCACATTAGCACTATCCGACGCCCACTAGGGACAATTTTTTTACATTTACCAAGCCAATTAACCTACAAGCCTGTTTAAGAAGGAACTGCAGAGGCTGGAAAATCAAAGGTAGACAAAAGTGCTGGAGAAACTCAGCAGGTGAGGCAGCATCTGTGGAGCGAAGGAAATAGGCCTGAAACGTTGCCTATTTCCTTCGCTCCATAGATGCTGCTGCACCCGCTGAGCTTCTCCAGCACTTTTGTCTACCTTTGTTAACCTACAAGCCTGTGCTTCTTTGGAGTGTGGGAGGAAACCGAAGATCTCGGAGAAAACCCACGCAGGTCACGGGGAGGACCTGCAAACACCGTACAGACAGCACCCATAGTCAGGATCGAACCCGAGTCTCCGCTGTTTGCATTCGCTGTAAGGCAGCAACCGTGACTGCCCTGATAATAATATTATTCATGATATTACTGATAATAATGCAATAATATCGCCGCCCCTCTCGGCGCAGGTACACAGGAAGGATCATTAAAGACGTGATCAACATGGGCTCCTACAACTACCTGGGATTCGCTGAAAACCAAGGGGATTCTTTAAACTCTGTGGCCGAGGTGACGGTGACATACGGGCCCGGAGTGTGCAGCTCCCGGCTGGAAATGGGTAGGTAACAGTCGGTGAGAGGTTGTGCAAACATTTACCTTGGCGAGATAATGCCGATGATCCATGCCCACACGTTCACAGAATAGCCTGGTTCCCCCAAGATGCAGCGCAACGCAGCACGCCACAGGAGATCCTGCTTCCCTGTGACGATCAAACTGTACAACTAAAGTAAAGTAAAGTATCCTTTATTGTCATTCAGACCTTTCAGTCTGAACAAAATTGTATACCTTGCAGTCATAACATAGAATAAAATAACAAAACACACACTTAACACAGTTTAACATCCACCACAGTGAGTCTACCAGGCACCTCCTCACTGTGATGGAAGGCAAAAGTCTTAAAGTCCTTGTCACTTCCCTCCTTGTCTCCCTCTGCGTTGAGGCGATCCAACTCCTCCCCCTTTTGTCATAAAAACTGTACAACTCCCTCCCCCCCCAATCTTTTCACACACCCCAAATCCTTTCCACTCGTCACCTTAATTTAATGTTTCATGTTTAGTTTCGTTTTGTTTGGAGATACAGCGGGGAAACAGGTCCTTCGGCCCACCGGGTCCGTGCCGACCAGCGATCCCCGCATATTAACACTACCCTACACCCACTGGGGACAATTTTTACATTTATACCAAGCCAATTAACCTACAAACCTGCACGTCTTTGGAGTGTGGGAGGAAACTGAAGATCTCGGAGAAAACCTACGCAGGTCACAGGGAGAACGTACAAACAGAAGCTGTAGTCGGGATCGAACCCGGGTCTCTGGCGCTGCCTTCGCTGTAAGGCAGCGACTCTACCCGCTGCGCCACTGTGACCACCACGGCAGATCAATTTGCCCCCTAGGATAAATAAAGTTGTGTCGTATTGTATCGTGACATTTGTCACTAAATGCCCTTCACTCAACTTCCTGCTGGGATACATCAGGACTGGAAGCTAAAGTGAAATGCAATTAGTTCTCCGCTACTTCCAACATGTTTATTTTCACTTGGGGTCACCTACTTTAGTTTGGTTTGGTTTAGGTTCATTTAGATTAATTTGGTTTAGTTTGGACTAGTTTGGTTTAGCGTAGTTTATTGTGGATTATTTTGGTTTAGTTTAGTTAGTCTGAGGAAGGGTCTCGACGCGAAACGTCACCAATTCCTTCCTTCCAGTGATGCTGCCTGACCCGCTGAGTTACTCCAGCATTTTAGTGTCTATCTTTAGTTTGGATTGGATTGGTTTGGTTTAGTTTAGTTTTTCAGCCTGGAAATAGGCCTTTCTGCCCACCGAGTCCACGCCGACCATCGATCCCGAGTTCTATATTATCCCACTTTCTCATCCACTCCCTACACACATGCAGCAATTTACAGAGCCACATGCCGCCCAACATGTCCCATCTACACTAGTCCCACCTGCAAGTGTTTGGCCCATATCCCTCTAAACCTATCCTATCCATGTCCTTTTCATTTTTTTTTAGTTTAGAGATATAGTGTGGAAACAGGCCCTTCAGCCCACTTAGTCCACGACGACTAGCGATCACCCGTACACTAGTTCTACCTTACACATGAGGGACAATTTACGGAAGCCAATTAACCCACAAACCTGGGATGTTGGAGGAAACTGGAACACCCGGAGAAAACCCACGTGGTAACGGGGAGGACATGCAAACTACACTTAGACAGCACCCAGAGTCAGGATCGAACCCGGGTCTCTGGTGCTGTGAGGCGCCAAGTCCACTAGCTGGGCCACCGTATAAATGGTATCTTTATACTGTAAACGAAAGAGAACCGTGCGTTTTTGTAAAGCTTTGCACGTCCTGAGAAAATTTTTTGGTCCACATCCCTCCAAACCTTTCCAATCCATGTACCTGTCCAAATGTCCTTCAAATCGTGTTTTAGTACCTGCCTCAACCACCTCCTTTGCCATCTCGTTCCATATACCCCACCCACCTTCAGTGTGGAAACCTTCAGTTGCCCCTCGGGTTCCTTTGCAATCTTGCCCCTCTCACCCTTAAACCCATATCCCCTGGTTCTTGATTCCCCGACCCTGAAGGAAATACGTTTTTAAACGTACTGACGGTGGAATGCGGGAAATGTAGCGACTAATTTGAGCACAGGAAGCTTGTGCAGTCATGTCACCATAATTAGATAAAAAGCATCAGGAATGTTGGTTGAGGCGCAGATCGTTTACTTGGGCAACAGCATTTTTTCTTCCAAAAATAGACTTTATTCAGAATGAAAAATATACACAAAAAAAATACTGTGCCGAAAAATCTTCATAAGTTCATACGTTCAAATATTCCCATTGGTTTGGGAACAGCTCTGTCCAAGACGGCAAGAAATTGCAGGGAATTATGGACACAGCCCAGACCGTCACACAAACCAACCTCCCTTCTATTGAAGGTAGATAAAAACGCTGGAGAAACTCAGTGGGTGAGCGAAGAAATAGGTGACGTTTCGGGCCGAGACCCTTCTTCAGACTGATGTGGGGAGTGGTGTGTGTGGGGAGAGGAAAGGAAGAGGCAGAGACAGTGGGCTGTGGGGGAGCTGGGAAGGGGAGGGGAAAGAGGGAGAAGGCAAGGACTACCTGAAATTAGAGAAGTCAATGTTCATACCGCTGGGGTGTAAACTACCCGAGCGAAATATGAGATGCTGCTCCTCCAATTTACGGTGGGACTCACTGTGGCCACGGAGGAGGCCCAGGACAGAAAGGTCGGATTCGGAATGGGAGGGGGAGTTGAAGTGCTGAGCCACCGGGAGCTCAGGTTGGTTATTGTGAACTGAGCGAAGGTGTTGGGCGAAGCGATCTATTGAAGGTAGACACAAAATGTTGGAGTAACTCACGCCAGCATTTTGTGTCTACCTGCCATTCAAACCAGCACCTGCAGTTCTTTCCTACAAGTCTCCCTTCTATTGACTCCATCTACACCTCACGCTGCCTCAGCAAGGCCAGCAGCATAATCAAGGATGAGTCACACCCCGTCCACTCCCTCTTCTCCCCTCTCCCATCGGGCAAAAGGTGTAGAAGTGTGAAAACGCACACCTTCAGATTCAGGGACAGTTTCTTCCCAGCTGTTATCGGGCAACTGAATCATCCTACCACAACCTGAGAGCAGTGCCGAACTACTATCTACCTCTTTGGTGACCATCAGACTGTCTTTGATCGGACTTGACTGGCTTTACCTTGCACTAAATGATATTCCCTTATCATGTATCTGTACACTGTCGACAGCAGCTCGACTGTCATAAAGTCATAAGTGATAGGAGCAGAATTGGCCATTCGGTCCATCAAGTCTACTCCCCCATTCAATCATGGCCGATCTATCTATCGCTCCAAACCCCATTCTCCTCATAATCCCTTAGATCCGTACTAATCTTCATACATTCTCAGTGACTGGGCATTCAATGGTCTCATACTCAGTAGCGTTCGCACCCATAGTGGGGGGTAAACCATACTCAGACACAAAGTGCTGGAGTAATTCAGCGGGTCAGGCGGCATCTCTGGAGAACACTGGTCGGTGACCAGTTTCAGGTCGGGACCCTTCTTCAGCCTGTCCATTCCCTCCTCAGACGATGCCTGGCCAGCTGAGTTCCTCGTGAGTTAACATGAGAAGCAATGAAACTGTTTATCACCGAAGATAGACGCAAAGAGCTGGAGTAACTCCACAGGTCAGGCAGCATCTCTGCAGAGAAGGAATGGGTCGAGGCTCTGCTTCAGAATCGACCTGAAATGTCACCTAATCCTTTTTTCCCAGAGAGGCTGCCTGACCCGCTGAGTTATTCTAGCTTTGTGTATCTCCTTTCACCAAGATCAGACGTCAGATTCTTACATAGTAGATGGTTCTTCTTCTTGCGTATGGTGTGCACAGCCTAAAGTTGTAGATCAAGGGTAGACATCCAGGCCAGGACAGCATCAGTTGTCTGGGTGGACGGCTTTGATGCCACCAGGGAAAAGCCTCAGTGGGCAGTCATTCACGATGTGTGTGATGGTGTGGTCTGGATGTCAGCAGTGGCAAGCAGGGCTGTCTGTCACCCCCCACAGGTGAGCAACTAAGCAGGTGCTGGGCTGTTCTTGCATGGAGGGTGCGGATTCAGTTCAGGGTTAGTCATGATTGAGTGGTGGAGTAGACTTGATGGGCCGAGTGGCCTAATTCTGCTTCTATCACATGACCTCGGCATTCCACCATGGCTGATCTATCTCTCCCTCTCAACCCCATTCTCCTGCCTTCTCCCCATAATCCCCGATACCCAGACTAATCAAGAATCTTTCAATCCTCGTCTTAAAAATATCCATTGACTTTTGGCCTCCACAGCTTTCTGTGGCAAAGAATTGCACAGATTCACCACCCTCTGGCTAAAGAAATGTAGCATCGTGAAGGATGCTGAAGAATCTTTCCCATGGATCAGGAACCGAGGGATGGAATGGTGGTTGGCAAAAAACAAAGTAATACTAGGAAAACATTCTTTGTGCGGTGAATATGTGGCGGTCACGGTGGCGCAGCGGTAGAGTTGCTGCCTTACAGCGAATGTTGCGCCGGAGATCCGGGTTCGATCCCGACTACGGGTGCTGTCTAGAACGGAGTTTGTACGTTCTCCCTGTGACCTGCGTGGGTTTTCTCCGATAACTTCGGTTTCCTCCCGCACTCCAAAGAGGTACAGGTTTGTAGGGTGATTGGCTTGGTGTAAATGTAAAAAAGAAATGGGTTGTAGGACAGCGTTTACGTGCATTCACAAGGAAGCTGGGCAAGTCTCTCAAAAGTAAACAATATGCAGGGCCGCAAACGCTCCAAAGTTCCTGTTTCCTGGAGCATCTAATCGTCACATGTCCCACAACTGGCCTGTAAACACAGTGCTCATCGATAACATAATAAAGACAACATTTCAATGAATGAAACAAATTAGAGTGGCACGGTGGCGCAGGGGTAGAGTGGTTGCCTCACAGCGCCAGAGTCCCAGGTTTGATCCGGACTACGAGTGCTGTCTATACAGAGTTTGTACTTTGTGACCTGCATGGGTTTTCCCCAGGTGCTCCAGTTTCTTCCCACATCCCAAAGACGTACAGGTTTGTTGGTTAATTGGCTTCGGTAAAATTGTAAATTGTCCCTTGTGTGTGTGTGTAGGATAGTGTGATAGTGCGGAGATCGCTGGTCGGTGCCGGCTCATTGGGCCGAAGGGCAGTGAAGAAAGCTAATGGCATGTTGACCTTCGTAGGGAGAGGATTTGAGTTTAGGAGCAAGGAGGTTCTACTGCAGATGGACAGGGCCCTAGTGAGACCACACCTGGAGTATTGTGTGCAGTTTTGGTCTCCTAATTTGAGGAAGGACATTCTTGCTATTGAGGGAGTGCAGCGTAGGTTCACCAGGTTAATTCCCGGGATGGCGGGACTGTCATATGAAAGAATGGATCGACTGTGCTTATATTCACTGGAATTTAGAAGGATGAGATTGGATCGTATAGAAACATAAAAATTCTTAAGGGATTGGATAGGCTCGATGCAGGAAAAATGTTCCTGATGTTGGGAGAGTCCAGAACCAGGGGTCACAGTTTAAGAATATGGGGTAGGCCATTTAGGACTTAAGGGGCTGTCCCACTGTACGAGCTAATTCAAGAGCTATCCCGAGTTTTAAAAAAAAAATCAAACTCGTGGTAAGCACGTAGAATGTACGTAGCGGGTACGTCGGAGCTCGGGGACGTCTCTTAGCGGCTCGTAAAGCTAACGGCAGGTACTCGGGAAACGCAGTAAGTTCGTGAAGACTCGTGAAGATTTTTCAACATGTTGAAAAATGTCCATGAGAGCCCCGAATACCTACGAGCGGCCATTACCGTAATTCTCCGAGTTCGAATCAGGGGAAACTCGGGAGAACTCTTGAATTAGCTTGTACAGTGGGACAGGCCCTTTAGAGGACGAAAGCCGTTTTCAGCCAGAGAATTGTGAATCTTTGGAATTCTCTGCCTAAGAAGGCGGTGGGAAGTCAATTCACTGGATGTATTCAAGAGAAAGTTGGATGTTAGTCTTTGGGCTAATGGAATCAAGGGATATGGGGGAAAAGCAGGAACGGAGTACTGATTCTGGATGATCAGCCATGTGGCATATTGAACGTGGCTCGCAGGGCCGGATGGCCTACTCTTGAACTGATTTTCTATGTTTCTATATTTCTATGTATATACGTTATTCCCTCATGATGTATCTATACGCTGTAAATGGATCGTGTTACTCGGTACACGTGACAATAAACTAAACTGAACTGAATATGGACATTTCAGAGACTTTGAGATAGGCAGATAGACAGGCAGAAAATGGAGGGATATGGGCCACGTGCAGGCAGAGAAGATCAGTGTTTGGCGTAAAGTTGAGCACGGACATTGCAAGCCAAAGCCCCTATTCCTGGCCTGTACCGTCCAATGTTCTCACAGTCAATATAATATAATATAAGATAAGATATAATTTATTGCCACACAACCAGGGTCGGTGGAAATTTGGGTTGTCAGCAGCAGTACAATAATAAAGAACACACAACCACAATAAAACTGTAACACAAACATCCACCACAGCATTCATCACTGTGGTGGAAGGCACAAAATTTGGCCAGTCCTCCTCCCCCCCCCCCCCCCCCCCCCCCCCCCCCCCCCCCCCCCCCCCCCGTGGACAGGACCAGAGTCCAGAGTCAGTCCAGGATCGGCTCTTCCTCACCGGAGACCGCGGCTTTAAGATGGTGTAGGCCGATCGGTCGAGATGTAAAGACTCCGCCGCAGCCAGAAGCACCGTAGACTGCAGGGCCGGCGGTCGAAGCTCCCCTCCAGGGGTGATGGTGAGTCCATATCGGACCCGCGGTAGAAGTTGGCCACGGGCCGGCAGTGATGGCTTCTTCTTCCCCCCCCCGGGTCCCCCACGAGGGATCCCGGGCTGTAGACGCCGCACCACTGAGTTACAGTGAAAAGCTTCAACCTCCACTATTCAAGGAGACTATATAGAAACATAGAACATAGGAAATAGGCGCAGGAGTAGGCCATTCAGTCCTTCGAGCCGGCACCGCCATGCAATATGATCATGGCTGATCATCCAAAATCAGTACCCCGGTCCTGTTTCCTCCCTCCCCATATCCCTTGATTCCGTTAGCCCTAAGAGCTAAACTGCCACTGACGATCTCAAGAGAGACAAATCCTTCCGTCAGCAACTCTGAATTTCCTCAGACATTTCCCCAGCCATTTCGTTGTCAGAATACACATTTATTCACATTTATTCTTGTAAACGGCGCCTCATTACAGGGTATTTTTTACAATTCCAGGCTCTTTGAGACGATAGACTCCGTAATCCCTATATTCTGGATCTCTCTCACTCCTTCAACATGAGTTCAGTTTTGTTTATTGTCACGTGTACCGATGTTCTATACTATTCTAGACCAGAAACTTACAAAATTTCTATACAAACTTACAAAAAGCTTAAGGGGTTTAAGACAGAACTAGCATGCAGGAAGATTGAAGGTATGACAGGGAAGTCCAGGACAAGGGGTCACAGCTTAGGATAAGGGGGAAATCCTTTAAAACCGAGATTGAGAAGAACTTTTTTTCACGCAGAGAGTGTTGAATGTCTGGAACTCTCACCCACAGAGGGTAGTTGAGGCCAGTTCATTGGCTATATTTAAGAGGGAGTTAGATGTGGCCTTTGTGGCTAAGGGGATCAGGGGGTATGGAGAGAAGGCAGGTACGGGATACTGAGTTGGATGATCAGCCATGATCATATTGAATGGCGGTGCAGGCTCGAAGGGCCGAATGGCCTACTCCTGCACCTAATTTGTATGTTTCTATGTTTCTATTCTAGACTAGCTATATATGCAACATCGATACACAAACCAACATCAAGCTGTAATGTTTAAGAAAGAACTGTAGATGCCGGTAAAATCGAAGGTAGACACAAAATGCTGCAGAAACTCAGCAGGTGAGACGGCATCAATGGAGGGAAGGAATTGGCGACGTATTAGGTCTCGAGCCGAAACGTCGCCAAATCCTTCTCTCCATAGATGCTGCCTCATCTGCTGAGTTTCTCCAGCATTTTGTGTCTACCTTCAAGCTGTAATTCTCCCCATAGTCTCTGCCTTTCCGCTTCCTTACGATCCAGCTAAAATCTCTCTGCCTTGATTTTGATCATGTTACATACATTTACGTATGTGGCTTGGCAACGTTTCTTGATTTGATAACGATCCAGAGAGGTGTCGTGGGACACTTTTGCTGCGGTAGAGGTGTATTATAAATAGATGTTGTTCTAACCTGTATTGAAATGAAAGGAAATACGCTGTGCATCAATACTCCCTCCCCCTCTCCCCCTCTCTCCCTCTCTCTCCCTCCCCCCCCTCTCCCTCTCTCTCCCCCTCCCTCTCTCTCTCTCTCCCCCCTCCCTCTCTCCCCCTCTCCCTCTCTCCCCCCTCCCTCTCTCCCCCTCCCTCTCCCTCCCTCTCCCCCCCCTCCCTCCCCCCCCTCCCTCTCTTCCCCCTCCCTCCCTCTCCTCCCCCTCTCTCTCCCTCCCCCTCCCCCTCTCCCTCCCTCTCCCCCCCCCCTCCCTCTCTCCCTCTCCCTCTCTCCCCCCCCCCTCTCTCTCCCCCCCCCCCCCCTCCCCTCCCCCTCCCCCTCCCTCTCTCCCCCCTCCCTCTCTCCCCCTCCCTCCAATCCCCCCAGCTCTCTCGTCACTCTATGACTCTCATAGATAATAAAATAACAAACAATAGAAATTCAATTTAAAAAACAAAACAATTTCGTGCAAAAAACAAAACCAAGCCCAATACCACGCGAGTAACCCAGGCAGATTGGAGTTCAGAGTTTAATTGCAGTTGGTAGTGTTCAATAGCATGATGGCTGTAGGGAAGAAGCTGTTCCTGAACCTGGACGTTACACTTCTCAGGCTCCTATTACTTCTTCCTGATGGCAATGATGAGATGAGTGTGTGGTCAGGATAGTGTGGGTCTCTGATGATGCTGGCTGCCTTGTTGAGGCAGCGACTCCTGTAGATCCCCTCGACAGTGGGGAGGGAGGTCAGTACCTGTGATGGGCCGGGCAGTGGTCACCACTTTTTGCAATCTCCTTCGTCCTTGGGGGTTCGAGTTCCTGAACCAGGCCGTGATGCAACCAGTCAATATGCTCTCCACCGTACAGCTATCACCATACATAAGCTCAGATAAACATCTCAGATATTGTACAAGTGTGCAGCAGTAGTACACTGAGCAGTAGAACTAGTGTACGGGTGATCGATGGTCGGCGTGGACTCGGCAGGCCAAAGGGCACGTTTCCACGCTGTATCTCTAAACTAGACTTCAGCCCCTCCCTTGGCACTTGGCCCTGGCTGAAGCATGTGACATTTTACTGCACTTGGCACGCAGAATAACTTGCTGTGGAACGCCGGCTAGTGTCCAACATACCAGAGCCTTCTTCTCGATTGATGACTTCCCATCAGCTTCTGGTATTTGTCTGGGTGTACACTGGGACCTCTGTTACGCAGCTGTTCAGGATGGACTCAACACACAGCACTGAATGTCATCCCGGACATTCCTGGCAAAGACACATTCACTAAGAGACACGCAACAATCTCGCTTCCAGCACAGACAGTGTGTCAGCATGTGTGTGTCAGTGTGTGTGTGTGGGTGTTTGTGTGGCAGCGTGTGTGAGTGCGTTAGCGTGTGTCAGTGCGTGTGTGTGTCAGCGAGTTTGTGTGTCAGCGTGTGTGTGTGGGTCCGTGGGTGTGTCAACGTCTGGGTGTGTGCCTGTGTCAGTGAGTGCGTGTGTCAGCGAATGTGTGTGTGTGTGTGTGTATATGAGAGTCAGTGTGTTTGTGTGTGTCAGCGTGTGTGTCAGGATGTGTATGTCAGCCTGTGTGTCAGCATGTGTGTGAGTCAGTGTGTGTTGTCAGCTTGCGTGTCTGTGTGTGTGTGTGTGTCAGTGTGTGTGTGTCAGCTTGTGTGTCAGTGTGTGTGTCAGTGTGTGTGTGTCAGTGTGTGTATGTCAGTATGTGTGTGTGTCTGTGTCAGCATGTGTGTCCCAGCGTGTGTGTGTCAGTGTGTGTGTACGTACGTATGTACGTATGTATGCTGTGGCCAATATAACAATCACACAATTGACAAAATTGACCTTTGTTCACTAAATCCAACCAAACAAGTTTACTTTAGACTGTAGAGATACGTCATGGAAATAGCCCCCTCCACTCACCAAGTCCACGGCGACCAGCAACGACCCCGTACACTAGAGTTTAGAGATACAGCATGCAGACAAGCCCTTCGGCCCACCGAGACTGCGCTGACCAGCGATCGCCCTGTACACTAGCACTCACCTGTACGTCTTTGGAGCGTGCAGGGATACCGGAGCACCCGGAGAAAACCCATGCAGTCACAGGGAGAACGTACAAACTCTTATACAGACAAGCACTCGTGGTCAGGATGGAGCCCGGGTCTCTGGCGCAGTAAAGCAGCAACTCTACCGCTGCACCACTGCTGCCCCAAGTTCTTGGCACTTACCTGGTGTTGGTTTGAAAGCACTAGATTGGCATGATTACCTTAGATCTTTCTAAGTGTTCCACTCCAACATCTTCAACAGCGTTCTCTAACATTAAGGGCGGCACAGTGGCTTAACCATAGAGCTACTGCCACTCAGCGCCAGAGACAATAGACAATAGGTGCAGGAGTAGACCATTCGGACTTTCGAGCCAGCACCACCATTCACTGTGATCATGGCTGAGCATCCACAATCAGTTCCTGCCTTCTCCCCAAATCCCCTGACCACTATATTTAAGAGCTCTATCTAATTCTCTCTTGAAAGCATACAGATAATTGGCCTCCACTGCCTTCTGAGGCAGAGAATTCCACAGATTCACAACTCTCTGGGTGAAGAAGTTTTTTCTCATCACCGTTCTAAATGGCCAACCCCTTATTCTTAAACTGTGGCCCCTGGTTCTGGACTCCCCCAACATCGGGAACATGTTTCCTGCCACTAGCGTGTCTAAACCCTTAATAATCTTATATGTTTCAATCAGATTCCCTCTCATCCTTCTAAATTCCAGAGTGTACAAGCCCAGCCGCTCCATTCTATCAACATATGACAGCTCCGCGCATCTCCTGTGTCCCTCTCAAAGTTTTTTCCAGAAAAGAGAGATTTTAACTTGGGTTAGATTGGAGAAGCAGGGTCGTTCTCCTGAGAGGAAAGAAAGTTACGAGAAAACATGTCCAAGTTTAATGGAGATTTGCAGTTTCCACCCAGACCCACATGTTAAAGCTGACTTTAATCAGCAGAATGATGGCTTCCATGCTGTTAGCTAATTGAATCAACTGTTTGATTGTAAGATACTACATGGAAACAGGCTATTTGGCCCATCGAGTCCACGCTGACCATCGATCATGTAGGAAGGAACTGCAGATGCTGGTTTACACAAAGTGCTGGAGTAACTCAGCGGGACAGGCAGCATCTATCTGTCCATCTTTGTCTGTTTGTGTCTATCTGACCATCGTCCACACTGGTTCTATGTTATCCCACTTTCCCATCCAGTCCCTACACACTAGGTACAATTTACAGGGGGCCAATTAACCTACAAACGTGCATGTCTTTGGCACCTGGGAGGAAACCAGATTACCCAGAGGAAAACCAACTGCTTTCACAGGGATAACATGCAAACTCCACACAGACAACACCTGAGGTTAGGATTGAACCTGAATGTCTGGTGACTTGATTCGTTCAAAAGGGATTGGACGGAATATGGGTTTATATAAAATATAGAGGGTTTGACAGCTCTGGGCCTGTACTCACTGGAGTTTAGAAGGATGAGGGGGGAACCATATTGACATTTACTAAATAGTGAAAGGCTTGGATACAGTGGATGTGGAGAGGATGTTTCCACCAGTGGGAGAGTCTCGGACCAGAGACCATAAGCCTTAGAATGAAAGGACATACCTTTAGAAAGGAGATGAGGAGGAATTTATTTCGTCAGAGGGTGGTGAATCTGTGGAATTCACTGCCGCAGACGGCTGTGGAGGAAGTCAGTGGATATTTTAAGGCAGAGATAGATAGATTCATGATTAGTACGGGTGTCAGGAGTTATGGGGAGAAGGCAGGAGAATGGGGTTGAGAGGGAAAGATAAATCAGACATGATTGATGGTGGAATGGGCCAAAGTTTGCTCCTATGACTAATGAACTTACATAGATTTAATTATTCCACCTTGAGATGTAGTCAATGACTATTGGAAACAAAGAAACATAGAAAATAGGCGCAAGAGTTGAAGCCAGCACCGCCATTCAATAATGATCATGGCTGATCATCCAAAATCAGCCACCCGTTCCTGCTTTCTTCCCATATCCCTTGATTCCGTTAGCTCTAAGAGCTAGATCTATCTTTCTTGAAAACATCCAGTGAATTGGCCTCCACTGCCTTCTGTGGCAGAGAATTCCACAGATTCACAACTCTCTGGGTGAAAAAGTTTTTCCTCATCTCAGTCCTAAATGACCTACGCCTTATTCTTAAACTGTGACCCCTGGTTCTTGACTCCCCCAACATGGGGAACATTTTTCCAGCATCTAGCCTGTCCAATCCTTTAAGAATGTTATAGTTTTCTATAAGATCCATTCTCATCCTTCTAAATTCCACTGAATACAAGCCCAGTCGACCCATTCTTTCATCATATGTCAGCCCCAGGAATTAACCTGGACTGCACTGCCTCAATCACAAGGATTGAGTCCTTCCTCAAATTAGGGGACCAAAACTGCACACAATATTCCACATGTGGTCTAACCAGGGCCCTGTACAACTGCAGTAGGACCTCTTTGCTCCAATACTCAAATCCTCTCGCTACGAAGGCCAACATGCCATTAGCTTTCCTCACTGCCTGCAGTACCTCACACCAGTGAGTCTAGACCAGCCTGAAATGGGTTTCAGATTATTGCTACATGACAAGTTGGTCCCATCTTCTTTCAACCTCCCTTGGGGACTGAATTACTGCTGGCTTGAAGCAGCGTATCGAAGATGTATTTTTGTAATCTCTTGAGCAATAGATCAAAAACAAAGGAAAATAAAAGTGCTTTGCTCCAAACTCTGATCGAACCTCTAATCGAGCGTACACCTCAAGAAAACAAAACACAGGTCACTTGTACTTTGAATTGTGCAGCAGCTGTTAAAGGGTGGCACAGTGGCGTGATGGCAAACCTGCTGCCTTATAGTGCCAGAGACCCCTGTTCGATGCTGACTGTGGGTGCTGTCTGGACGGAGTTTGCACCTTCTCCCCGGGGCCACAGTTTAAGAATAAGGGGTAGGCCATTTAGAACAGAGATGAGGAAAAACCTTTTCACCCAGAGAAACAATAAACAATAGACAATAGGTGCAGGAGTAGTGCAGAGTTTGTAAGAGACGAGCAAATAGTTGATTCCTGTTTACAAAGGTGAGTATGGAGAGGGGGTGAGGAAGTGGGATTGGCCTGACTGGATGATCCGACATGACGAGCCTGTTCTGTAAAAACTGCGCTATCGAGTTACTCTTTGTCTCCCTGTTCAGTGTGAATATCAACATTACAAGGGCAGTACATCCAGTTTTAACTCCTCGTGGGTGCTAAGGCGGAGAGGAGGAGCAGGAAATCACCTCACTTTTTTAGGTTTTGTTTAGTTTATTGCCGCGTGCAGTGTGAAAAGTTTTTGGTTGCGTGCTATCCAGTCAGCGGAAAGACTATACATGATTACAATCGAGCCATTTAAAGTGTACAGATAGATACATCTATCATTAGGGCGGTCACGGTGGCACACGGGTAGAGTTGCTGCCTTACAGCGAATGCAGCGCCGGAGACCCGGGTTCCATCCCGACTACGGGTGCTGTCTGTACGGAGTTTGTACGTTCTCTCCGTAACCTGCGTGGGTTTCCTCTGAGATCTTCGGTTTCCTCCCACACTCCAAAGACGTACAGGTTTGTAGGTTAATTGGTTTGGTAAATGTAAAAATTGACCCCAGTGTGTGTAGGATGGTGTTAATGTGCGGGGATCGCTGGTCCGCGCGGACCCGGTGGTCCGAAGGGCCTGTTTCCGCGCTGTATCTCTAAACTAAGGAAGTTTAAGAAGGAACTACAGATGCTGGAAAATCGAAAGCAGACAAAAATGCTGGAGAAACTCAGCGGGTGAGGCAACATCTATGGAGCGAAGGAAATAGGCAACGTTTCGGGTCGAAACCCTTCTTCAGACTCAACATTATAAGGGAATAACGTTTACTCTCATGGTGTTATGTGCAGGCATGTAAACACGAGCAACCGCAGAGGCTGGTATGCCAAAAATAAAAAATACATAAAGTGCTGGAGTAACTCAGCGGGTCAGGCAGCATCTGTGGAGAACATGGATAGATAATGTTTCACAGAGTGCTGGAGTAACTCAGCGGGTCAGGCAGCATCTCTGGAGAACGTGGATAGGTGGCGTTTCGGGTCGGGCACACTTAAATTACAATTGTAACACACAGTAGTTTAGTTTATAGTTAGGCCCACGACACCTCGCGAAGGCTCAACAGTCAGTTCTGGCATCCCAGACCCACCCCTCTCAATGCCTGCTCTCTCTCGCCACCTGTGCTACCAGTATCTACAGATGATTAATTCACTCAAACAAATACTGAAGACACTTGCATCCTGTCTTCCACTTATCCTTACCCATCGTAACGCCACAAATAACAATAGGATTTCAGTATAGGAGTAAAGAGGTTCTTCTGCAGTTGTTTAGGGCTCTGGTGAGACCACATCTGGAGTATTGTGTACAGTTTTGGTCTCACTAATTTGAAGAAGGACATCCTTGTGATTGAGGCAGTGCAGCATAGGTTCAGGAGATTGATCCCTGGGATGGCGGGATTGTCGTATGAGGAAAGATTGAAAAGACTAGGCTTGTATTCACTGGAGTTTAGAAGGATGAGGGGGCATCTTATAGGAACATATAAAATTATAAAAGGACAGGACAAGCTAGATGCAGGAAAAATGTTGCCAATGTTGGGCGAGTCCAGAACCAGGGGCCACAATCTTAGAATAAAGGGGAGGCCATTTTAGACTGAGGTGAGAAAAAACGTTTTCACGCAGAGAGTTGTGAATTTATGGAATTCCCTGCCACAGAGGGCAGTGGAGGCCAAGTCACTGGATGGATTTAAGAGAGAGTTAGATGGAGCTCTGGGGGCTAGTGGAGTCAAGGGATATGGGGAGAAGGCAGGCACGGGTTATTGATAGGGGACGATCAGCCATGATAACAATGAATGGCGGTGCAGGCTCGAAGGGCCGAATGGCCTCCTCCTGCACCTATTTTCTATGTTTCTATGTTAAATATCAACCTCGCATATAACCGGGATACACTTACACGTTGGATTGCAACCTTGTGGTGGCCGGGGAGCTTGTATGTCTCAGTGACCCCTAGAGCTACGCCAGCGAGAGATTCGTCTCCTGTTAGGGTCTCCCATGCTGGACAGGTCGAAGGGTAGAGGCCAGACGAAGTGCGATCCACTGGTCCTCCAGGTTGGAGGTTGAGCACAGGGCTAACAACCCTGTCTCGTAAAACACACATGTTACGGAAACAGCGACTGAAGGAATCGACCAGGACCTTCGTTACTGCCCTACATGCTAGGAGGCATAATAGACAGTAAGTAAGTACACTTACACGGAATACACTTGCAAAGAAACACACACACCATGTGTTATACATGTCCTTTCTGCCTCCTCACTGACACCATTTCTTCTCCACCAAACCTGGCCTTCCTCTGCTGTCTCTGACATTCTCGTCAAGGCCTGATGCAAACTCTGTCTGCGAATTCCTAGCTCTCCAAAAAGCGACGTGGCCAATCCTTCTATGAATTTAAGTCTACTGTCTATCTCATTGTTGACCCTCGGACTATCCTTGATCGGACTTTGCTGGCTTTACCTTGCACTAAACTTTATTCCCTTATCATGTATCTGTACACTGTAAATGGCTCGATTGTAATCATGTATTGTCTTTCTGCTGACTGGTTAGCACGCAACAAAAGCTTTTTACTGTACCTCGGTACGCGTGACAATAAACTAAACTGAAACTGAACTGAAGTCAGATTGAGCCACAGGATACAGGTACGAAGGGCCAGGAAAGTCAACACTCCATGTTTAGACAATAGACAATATCTCTATAACTCCTAGAAACATAGAAAATAGGTGCAGGAGTAGGCCATTCGGTCCTTTGAGCCAGCACCGCCATTCAATGTGATCATGGCTGATCATCCACAATCAGTACCCCGTTTAGCCCAGGCAATCGTGGGTGCAGGGTGATACAAGGTGATGGAGGAGGCCTGTAATATTTAGATCTAGATCTAACAAGTTCACAAGTTATTTGAGTAGAATTAGGCCATTTGGCCCATCGAGTCCACCCTGCGGGACACAAAAAAGTTGGAGAAACTCAGCGGGTGCAGCAGCATCTATGGAGCGAAGGAAATAGGCAACGTTTTCCAGCCGAAACCCTTCTTCAGACTCTACCCAGCATTCTACACAGACTCGAGTCTACTCAGCCATTCAATCATAGCTGATCTCTGCCTCCTAATCCCATTTTTCTGCCTTCTCCCCAAAGCCATAGCATATCAGTGTATGAATTGGCAACGTTTCGGGTCGAGACCTTTCTTCAGACCCGAAACGTCGGCAATTCATTCTCTCCATAGATGATGCCTCACCCGCCGAGTTGCTCCAGTATTGTGTGCCTACCTTCAATTTAAAGCAGCATCTGCAGTTCTTTCTTAAACATGTCAGTGTACATCATGTCTAATGGGCTCCTTGTGGCCGGTTGTTTTGCAGGTAACCTTGACAAGCACATTCAGCTGGAGGAGTTGGTCGCCCAGTTTTTGGGAGTCGAGGCAGCAATGACATTCGGCATGGGTTTCGCCACTAATTCTATGAATATCCCGTCCCTGGCTGGCAAGGTGAGTTTACGTTTGCGTTTGCGTTTGTAATGTGTGATTGCAGATCCACTTCTGAGTCGCCTGTGTTGGGCGCCAACTGTATCTTCAGTGAAGACCTGTGGAGCAAACGTCTTGCGATGAAACAGTAAGCCTGGTGTGGAGTTACAGAGTGATACAGTGTGGAAACAGGCCCTTCGGCCCAACTTGCCCATACCGGCCAACAATGTCCCAGCTTCACTAGTCCCACCTAGAAACAGAAACATAGAAATTAGGTGCAATGTCCCAGCCTCACTAGTCCCATCACCTGCCTGCATTTGGTCCACATCACTGCAAACCTGTCCTATCCATGTACCTATCTACCTGTCTTAAACATTGTGATAATACCTGCCTCAATTACCTCCTCCGGCAGCTCGTTCCATACACCCACCACCCTTTGTGTAAAATGTTGCCCCTCTCAGCTTAAACCTATGTCGTCTGGTTCTCGATTCCCTTACTCTGGGCATCTGTCTGATCTATTCCTCTCATGATTTTATACGCCTCTGTAAGATCACCCCTCATCCTCCTACACACCAAGGAATAGAGTCCCAGCCAGCTCAACCTCTCCCTATCCATCTTGACCTCAAGTGCTGTCTGTGCGGAGATTGCATGTTCTACCTGTGACCGTGTGGCTTCCCCCTATGTGTGCTCCGGTTTCCTCCCACACAAGACGTGTGGGTTTGTAGGTTAATTGGCCTCTGTAAATTGCCTATAGTATGTAGGGAGTGGATGAGAAAGTGGGCTAATGTACAGATGATCGATGATTGGTGCGGACTCGGTGGGCCGAAGAGCCTCTAAACTAAACTGAAATAAAGTTACGAGTGGCCTCGTTCAGTAGTCTAATTCAGTGGAAAGTATTGGAGACTGCATCTTAGTTGCGGCACGATGGCGCAGCGGTAGAGTTGCTGCCTTACAGCGCCCGAGGCCCGGGTTCGATCCTGACTACGGGTGCTTGCCTGTACGGAGTTTGTATGTTCTCCCCATGACCGAACAAGATCTTCCGTTTCCTCCCACACTCCAAAGCCGCACAGGTTTGTAGGTTGATTGGCTTGGTGTAAAAAAAGTATAAATTGGCCCTAGTATGGTGGTAATGTGCGGGGATCGCAGGTCGGCACGGACCCGGTGGGCCGAAGGGCCTATTTCCGTGCTGCATCTCAAATCTGCCCCAAGTGACACCACTGGCGATCCCTTTACTCATTTGTTCTGCAGTCGACCATTGTGTGATCGACAACGTTCCCCCATCAAAGGGCAGAGAAAGGAAGTCTTTCATCTATGCCACCTGTACTGCAGCGGTATTACCACACAACAGGAGGACATCTTGTCTCCCCTTTCCTGTGCACTTGATCATGAAAGATCAAAGTTTACAAAGCTTCACAGATTACACGCTGAGGATTAAGCCCAGGAGGATTACGTTTATGTGGCTTCAAAGATCAACTCCGGTTAGAATTTGTCGCTCGCGAGCAGTACCAGGATCGGCATGCGTTACTAATTCTGCGTAAACACCGTTAGTAAGACAAGTATCGGGGGAGTTTTGATCTCTTTCAAATTCTAAATCGGTGCGTTTTCTTTTAAACATTTCGTATCAGGGCAGTTGTGTAAGAAAGAACTGCAGATGCTGGAAAAATGGAAGGTAGACAAAAATGCTGGAGAAACTCAGCGGGTGAGGCAGCATCTATGGAGCGAAGGAATAGGTGACATTTCGGGTCGAGACCCTTCTTCAGACTGATGTGGGGGTGGGGGGTGGGAAGAAGAAAGGAAGAGGCTGAGGCTGTAGGAGAGCTGGAAAGGGGTGGGGAAGGAGGGATAAAGCAAGGACTGTGTGAAATTGGAGGTCAATGTTCATACCGCTGGGGTGTAAACTACCCAAGCGGAATATGAGGTGCTGCTCCTCCAATTTACGGTGGGCCTCACTCAGGCCATGGAGGAGGCCCAAAACAGAAAGGTCAGATTCGGAATGGGAGGGGGAGTTGAAGTGCTGAGCCACCGGGAGATCAGGTTGGTTATTGCAAACTGAGCAGAGGTGTTGGGCGAAGCGATCGCCAAGCCTGCGCTTGGTCTCACCGATGTAGAGCAGCTGACACCCAGAGCAACGGATGCAATAGATGAGGTTGGAGGAGGTGCAGGTGAACCTCTGCCTCACCAGGGGAGTTGATTTCTTACATATTTTAAATGTTTTTTTTAAACGTTTGGTTCTCGGCAGGGTGCGGGGTGGATGGTGTGTTATCACGTGCCATCTCCCCACGTGTCTCACTTTCTGCGAATCTTTCCTGCGCAGGGTTGCCTCATACTGAGCGATGAGCTGAACCACACGTCTCTGATCCTGGGCGCACGTTTGTCGAGCTCGACCATCCGGGTTTTTAAACACAACAGTGAGTGACTACGCCGCATCCGCCGCTTGCGCCATGACTTTAATTTCGATTAGTTTAGAGATACAGCGCGGAAACAGGCCCTTCGGAACCCACCGAGTCCGCGCAGACCAGCGACATACCCGCACACCAACACTATCCTACACACACTATGGACAATTTACACACACACCAAGCCTATTCACCCACAACCTGTACGCCTTTGGAGTGTGGGAGGAAACCGAAGATCTCGGAGAAAACCCACGCAGGTCACGGGGAGAACGTGCAAACTCCATAAAGACAAGCACCCGTAGTCAGGATCGAACCCGGGTCTCTCGCGCTTTAATGCAGCAACTCTACCGCTGCGCCACTGTGCCACCCATGTTTCTTAAATGTTGCCTCAACTACCTCCTCCAGCTGCTCGTTTTATACACACACCGCCCTTTGTGTAAAATATTTCCCCTCAGGTTCCTATTAAATCTTCCCGCCCCCTCACCTTAAACTTATGTCCTCTAGCTCTCAATGCCCCTACTCTGGGCAAGAGACTGTGCGTTTACCCGATCTAGTCCTCGCAGGCACACTTACTCTAAGTTAATTATTTTTGTTAAAGCAGGTTATGCCAGAATAGATAATGCAACAAAGCGCTAGAGTAACTCAGCGGGTCAGGCAGCATCTCTGGAGAGCATGGATAGGTGACGTTTCACAGAGTGCTGGAGTAACTCCAGTGCCGGATTTAGATGAAGAGAGGCCCTAAGCTGTTCCACTTGTGAGGCCCCCAACGACCGGACAGCCATGGCGGCCAAATCTCCCACAATTCAAAGCGAGGGAGAAAGTGCCCAGTGCCGACCAGTTGCCGTTGCAGTGCGCATGCACAGGGCGGCCGATGATGTGCTGGCCGTGGCTGTGCGCATGTGCTAGGCGGCCTGCCGTGCCGGCGGCTGAGGAGCGAGCGGAGCCCGGCGGCCCGGACACGGATAGCGGGGGGAGATGGAGAGAGAGAGATAGAGAGGGGGGCCGCCTTGAGTTGAACGGTAGGTGTTCTGCCTTGGCCGGAGGCCCCCCTAGACCTCGAGGCCCATCAATTTTTTCGGGGGGCCCCCTAGAAAGTGGGGGCCCTAAGCTATAGCTTGTTTAGCTTATACGTAAATCCGGCACTGAGTAACTCAGCGGGTCAGGCAGCATCTTTGGAGAACATGGATAGGTGACGTTTCACAGAGTGCTGGAGTAACTCAGCGGGTCAGGCAGCATCTGTGGAGAACATGGATAGGTGACGTTTCACAGAGTGCCGGAGTAACTCAGCGGGTCAGGCAGCATCTCTGGAGAACATGGATAGGTGACGCTTCGGGTCAGGACCCTTCTTCAGACCATTATCCGCAGTTCCTTGTATAGCCCTGAATTGGAAAAAATCATGAGATTTCGGAAGTGTTGGATTGGGCGAGATGGCAAGATGGGCGTAGATTTTGAAAGCAAAGAAGGAACTGTAGATACTGGTTTACAAAAAAAAGACACAAAGTGCTGGATCAACTCAGCGGGTTGAAGAATGGAGAACTGAGGAAGGGTTCAAACCCGAAACGTCACCTATCGCGAGTTCTCCAGGGATGCTGCCTGACCCGCTGAGATGCACCAGCACTTTGTGTCTTTTTTGTAGACCAGCTTCTGCAGTTCCTTTCTTCAACATGTACTAAGTGAAAGGCTGAAACAGGCGAAGTAGGAATAGGGCAGATGGGTGGACGAAGGCCAGAGGTGGAAAGACAAAGTGTGAGATGAGGAGTTCAGGAGAGAAGAGGTGTACATTGTGAAGCCAGAGGAAGGAATATTGGCGGAAAGGGGGAGGGGGGCAGAAGAGGAGAAATTGGTGCCAATCCAGGTGGGGAATTTTATAATAAGATCCTCGCAGGCCAGTGAGGCAGTGTTAAATTGTCTAGCTTGAGAATTAAGTTTGCATTGGACCTGTTCTGAGTAAAGACACGGCATCGGAGACCTGGGTTCGAACTTGACTAGAGGTGCTGGCTGTAGGGAGTTTGCACGTTCTCCCCGTCACCTGCGTGGGCTTTCTCCGGGTGCTCCGGTTTCCTCCCGCACTCTTAAAGACGTAAAGATTTGTAAGTTAATTGGCTTCTGTAAATTGTAAAATTGTCCTTAGTGTGTGTTAGAGAAGGCAGGTACGGGACACTGAGTTGGATGATCAGCCATGATCATATTGAATGGCGGTGCAGGCTCGAAGGGCCGAATGGCCTACCCCTGCACCTAATTTCTATGTTTCTATGTAAGATAGTGTTAGTGTAAGTGGTGCGGACTCGGTGGGCCGGGTGGCCTGTTTCCACCCTGCAGGTCTAAAGTCTAACTAGAATTTTGGAAAAAAATCCCATATCATGTATCTGTACACTGTGGACGGCTGTATTGTAATCATGATAGCACACAACAAAAGCTCAGCGGGTGCGGCAGCATCTATGGAGTGAAGGAAATAGGCAACGTTTCGGGCCGAAACCCTATAGGGTTTCGGCCCGAAACGTTGCCTATTTCCTTTGCTCCATAGATGCTGCCGCACCCACTGAGTTTCTCCAGCACTTTTGTCTACCTTCGATTTTCCAGCATCTGCAGTTCCTTCTTAAACACAACAAAAACTTTTCACTGTACCCCCGGTACACGTGACAATAAACTAAACTGAACTCATCCGCAAATTGGAGGAGCAGCACCTCATATTTCGCTTGGGCAGTTTGCACCCCAGCGGTATGAACATTGACTTCTCCAATTTCAGGTAGTCCTTGCTTTCTCCTTCCTTCCCCTCCCCTTCCCAGCTCTCCCACAGCCCACTGTCTCCGCCTCTTCCTTTCTTCTTCCCATCCCCCCCTCCCCGCCCACATCCGTCTGTACCAAAGATCCTATAGCGAGCAAGATAGATCACTCGACGAAAAACACGTAGTACGGTCATGGGCAGATTCATGGGTAATTTCAGGCCCCATTTCCGTAACCGGCTTCCGTCTCCGCACCAAAGATCCCGTAGCGGAGCAAAGATAACTAGTGCGGAGACGGAAGCCGGTTACGGAAACATCCTCGTAAAAATAAAAGTTCTTTGGTTAAAAATCTTCTCCTCATTTTCAGAATTATGATTTATTAACACAAACTGTTCCCCCGCAACGTTGATTACACTGCGAGAGGGATACCCAAAGTCGGGTCAGGGTTACTGAAATGGATGAAAGAAAGGCCCACGTTCCGCTCCGTTGCGTACTACACGTCAGCCCATTGCATTTAGCAGGAGTGGTCTATCTATAGGATCTTTGGTCTGAAACATAGAAACATAGAAATTAGGTGCAGGAGTAGGCCATTCGGCCCTTCGAGCCTGCACCGCCATTTAATATGATCATGGCTGATCATCCAACTCAGTATCCCGTACCTGCCTTCTCTCCATACCCTCTGATCCCCTTGGCCACAAGAGCCACATCTAACTCCCTCTTAAATATAGCCAATGAACTGGCCTCAACTACCCTCTGTGGCAGAGAGTTCCAGAGATTCACCACTCTCTGCGTGAAAAAAGTTCTTCTCATCTCGTTTTAAAGGATTTCCCCTTTATCCTTAAGCTGTGACCCCTAGTTCTGGACTTCCCCAACATCGGGAACAATCTTCCTGCATCTAGCCTGTCCAACCCCTTAAGAATTTTGTAAGTTGGGTCAGGGTTACTGAAATGGATGAAAAAAAGGCTCACGTTCTGCTCCGTTGCGTACTACACGTCAGCCCATTGCATTTAGCAGGAGTGGTCTATCTATAGGATCTTTGGTCTGAAGAAGGGCCTCGACCCGAAACGTCACCTATTTCCTTCGCTCCATAGATGCTGCCTCACCCGCTGAGTTTCTCCAGCATTTTTGCCCACCTTTCATGTTGAAGGAGTGAGAAGTAGTAATCACGGTGTCGATAGTCTCACACGCCCTAGAGTGAGGCATCGTTTACATGAATAGATGTGTATTCTGACAAGGAAACGGCAGGGAAAATGTCTGAGGAAATTCCGAGGTGCTGACAGAAGGAATTGTCTCTCTATTTGAGATGGTTAGTGGTAGTGTAGAAACTTTTTCCCTCGCCAGGGTTGAGCATTGTATCAAACAGGAATGCAGCAGAACTGGTTGTGAGCCGGGTGGTTTGGTGCTCTTGGGTTTAATTGCTTCTTTTGTCTTTTTGGCTTGTTGCTTTTTTTTAGTATGGCTGTAAGGTAAATCGAATATCACTGTACCTTGATTGGTATGCATGACAATAAAAGACCTTTGAAACCTAAGGTACACAAAAGTGCTGGAGAAACTCAGCGGGTGCAGCAGCATCTATGGAGTGAAGGAAATAGGTAACGTTTCAGGCCGAAACCCTTCTTCAGACTGAAGTTTCCTTTGAAACCTAATCGGATCGGGAGAGGCGTTTATGCATCTGCCTGTGATCCAGGTATTCATATCGCCTGGGGCGGGGAAGTAAAGAGGGAGTGTGTAAGATGGATCTCCACCCAAAACGTCACCCTTTCCTTCTCTCCAGAGATGCTGCCTGTCCCGTCTGCTGAGTTACTCCAGCTTTTTGTGTCTGTCTTCGAGTAACGATGGAGTGTTTTACTACGTGAGCTTCCCCTCTCCCCTCTCCCCCCCCTCCCTTTCTTCAAACAGAGGACATAGGTTCAAGGTGAAGGGGAAACGTTTTAATAGGAACCTGAGGAGTAACCTTTTCACACAAAGGGTGGTGGGTGTATGGAACGAGATGCCGGAGGAGATAGTTGAGGCTGGGTCTATCCCAATGTTTAAGAAACAGATGGACAGGTAGGTACATGGATAGGACAGGTTTGGAGGGATATGGACCAAGCGCAGGCCTGGTGGGACTGGTGTAGCTGGGGCATATTGGCCGCCGTGGGCAACGTTGGGCTGAAGGGCCTGTTTCCACACTGTGTGATTATGAATCCATGGCTCCAACTGAGGGACCCCGCCTGAAGTAATACTTGAGAACAATCATGGAAGGGTGACACGGTGGCGCAGCGGGTAGATCCACTGCCTCACAGCACTGGGGATGCCGGTTCGATCCTGGCCTCGGGTGCTATCCGTGTGGAGGTTGCACTTTCTCCCTGTGACCATGCGCGTCTCCTCCCACATCCCAAAGACACGGGGGTTTGTAGATCAATTGGCCTCCGTAAAATAAGTTAATAAGTTCTAGGAACTGAATTAGGTCATTCGGCCCATCAAGTCTACCCCATTCGCCATTCAATCATGGCTGATCTATCTTTCACTCTCAACCCCATTCTTCCTCTCAACCCCATAACCCCTGAAATTGCCCCTGGCGTATAGGGAGTGGATGAGAAAGTGGGATAACATGGACCTAGTGTGTTTGTACAGTGAGATTCTTTGTTTGCATACAGTACATGTGGGCAACAGTCACTAGGTAAGGGGCAGCGACAAAGTTACAGAAGTATTCAGTGTAGTCCCTCTTCATTCTCCCACAACCACCCCTCAGCCCCCCCCCCAGTTCCTCGTTATTCTCGCCCCCCCACACACACACCAGGCCCCTCTCTGTTCTCAGCGGCCCCCTCCTCACGCAATACCAGGTCCCTCTTTGCTTCACTGGAATTTAGAAGGATGAGAGGGATTTTCTTATATAGAAACATATAAAATTCTTGAGGGATTGGACAGGAAAAATGTTCCCCATGTTGAGGGAGTCCAGAACCAGGGGCCACACAGTTTAAGAATAAGGGGTCGGCCATTTTGGACTGAAATGAGGAAAAACGTTTCCACCCGGAGAGTTGTGAATCTGTGGAATTCTCTGCCACAGAAGGCAATGGAGGGCAATACACTGGAAGTTTTCAGGAGAGAGTTAGGTTTCGCTCTTAGGGCTAACGGAATCAAGGGATATGGGGAGAAAGCAGGAATGGAGGACTGATTTTGGATGATCAGCCACGATCATATTGAATGGCGGTTCAGGCTGGAAGGGCCGAACGGCCTACTCCTGCACCTATTTTTATATTTCTATAATCTTGGCGGCCACCCCATGCTGGGTTTCCCCTTTGTTCTTGTTGTTCCCCCCCACCCAAGTCGTGTCCTTCTTTGTTGTCAGCGGCGGGTCCTTCTCTGACCACCGGCTCTCACGAGCGCCAACACTGCCGTGTTGCTGTGTCGTTGGTTGGCGGAAGCAGCGCGTTCTGAGGGAGTGTGTACACGTGTGTGTGTGTCGTCCCACAGATCTGCAGAGCCTGGAGAAGCTGCTGCGAGACGCAGTGATCAGCGGACAGCCCCGCACCCACAGACCCTGGAAGAAGATCCTGATACTGGTGGAGGGAATATACAGGTACAGCATCGTGCCTGCTCCCCCACACACCTCTCCTCACTCTCCCTCACCTCCTGCTGCCTCCCACCCCCTCCTAAACACCTTCTACGTTCAATTCTGGATGTGGGCAATATGCTTCCACTAGTGGGAGAGTCTAGGACCAGAGGTCGCAGCCTCAGAATTAGAGGACGTTCCTTCAGGAATGAGATGAGGAGGGATTTCTTTAGTCAGAGGGTGGTGAATCTGTGGAATGCTTTGCCACAGAAGGCAGCGGAGGCCAAGTCAGTGGACATTTTTAAGGCAGAGATAGATAGATCCTTGATTAGCACGGGCGTCAGGGGTTATGGGGAAAAGGCAGGAGAATGGGGTGGGAGGGAGAGATAGATCAGCCACGATTGAATGACGGAGTAGACTTGATGGGCTGAATGGCCTAATTCTGCTCCTATCACTTATGACCTTATGACCTAATAAGGGTATCGATGATTGTAATTGCATCTACGGTTCAGTTGTATCGGTCCAGGGATGTGTGCGGTGAATGAGAACGTGATGTTCCTCTGTTTTTAATTTAGTTTATTTATTCAGTCAGTTTTTTAGTTAGTTTAGTTCAGATTATTGTCATGTGTACCGAGTGAAAAGCTAGGTTTCAAGCTGGAAAACGTACAGAGAAGATTTACGAGGATGTTGCCAGGACTGGAGGGTGTGAGCTACAGGGAGAGGTTGAGTAGGCTGGGTCTCTATTCCTCGGAGTACAGGAGGATGAGGGGCGATCTTATAGAGGTGTATAAAATCATGAGAGGAATAGATCGGGTAGATGCACAGTCTCTTGCCCAGAGTAGGGAAATAGAGGACCAGAGGACATAGGTTCAAGGTGAAGGGGAAAAGGTTTAATAGGATTTTGAGGGGTGGTGGGTGTATGGAACAAGCTGTCAGAGGAGGTAGTTGAGGCAGGGACTAACCCAACATTTATGATACAGTTAGACTTACAAAATTCTTAAGGGGTTGGACAGGCTTCATGCAGGAAGATTGTTCCCGATGTTGGGGAAGTCCAGAATTATGGGTCACAGTTTAACAATAAGAGGGAAGTCCTTTAGGACCGAGATGAGAAGATCATTTTTTACATAGAGAGTGGTGAATCTGTGGAATTATCTGCCACAGAAGGTAGTTGAGGCCAGTTCATTGGCTATATTTAAGAGGGAGTTAGATGTGGTCCTTGTGGCTAAAGGGATCAGGGGGTATGGAGAGAAGGCAGGGATTGGATACTGAGTTGGATGATCAGCCATGATCATATCGAATGGCGGTGCAGGCTCGAAGGGCCGAATGGCCTACTCCTGCACCTATTTTCTCTGTGACTCTACAAACAGCTACAGAAAGGCCTCGTGAGGTTTGCTTGAATCCGAGTAGACCTATATGAATATTTAGTCGTCTTTGATGAAAACAGAGGAGAGAGTTGTTGAAATCACCCAGCCCACTTCACAACAATCTCAGAGGTGTAGTGGATTCAACAAGGTCAGGTCGATCGATTTAAATTGTGAAACAGTTCCGTCTATTAAGCCTGAGTTCTGAGCTCAGAGCTCTTCATTCAAACCTCACAATAGTTGAGACAAGGACTATCCCAACCTTTAGGAAACATTTAGATAGGTACTTGGATAGGACAGGTTTGGAGGGATATGGATCAAATGCGGGCAGGTGGGACCAGTGTATCTGAGACACGTTGGCCGGCATGGGCAAGTTGGGCCGAAGGGCCTGTTTCCACACTGTATCACTCTGTGACTCTATAGTTTGTTTCGGTAAGTTGTAAAATTTTAGTTGCGTGCTAACCGGACATGTATCTGTACACTGTGGACGGCTCGTTTGTAATCATCTTTGGACAGCAGATGATTACAATCGAGCCGTCCACAGTGTCTATGGAGGGGATAATATTTAGTGCAAGATAAAGTTCATTGTAGTCTGATTAGAGATAGTCCGAGACCCCTCATTGAGATAGATAGTAGCTCAGAACCTATACACGATAACCGTCAATAGACAATAGACGCAGGACTAGGCCATTCGGCCCTTCGAGCCAGCACCGCCATTCAATGTGATCATGGCTGATCATCCACAATCAGTACCTCATTCCTATAACCATATAATAATTACAGCACGGAAACAGGCCATCTCGGCCCTACAAGTCCATGCCGAACAACTTTTTTTCCCTTAGTCCCACCTGCCTGCACTCATACCATAACCCTCCATTCCCTTCTCATCCATATGCCTATCCAATTTATTTTTAAATGATACCAATGAACCTGCCTCCACCACTTCCACAGGAAGCTCATTCCACACCGCTACCACTCTCTGAGTAAAGAAGTTCCCCCTCATGTTACCCCTAAACTTCTGTCCCTTAATTCTGAAGTCATGTCCTCTTGTTTGAATCTTCCCTATTCTCAAAGGGAAAAGCTTGTCCACATCAACTCTGTCTATCCCTCTCATCATTTTAAAGACCTCTATCAAGTCCCCCCTTAATCTTCTGCTCTCCAGAGAATAAAGACCTAACTTATTCAACCATGAAAGTATATTCATTCCTGCCTTCTCCCCATATCCCCTGATATCTTTAAGAGCCCTATCAAGCTCTCTCTTGAAAGTATCCAGAGAACCGGCCTCCACCGCCCTCTGAGGCAGAGAATTCCACACTCACAAATCTCTGTGTGAAAAAGTGTTTCCTCGTCTCCGTTCGAAATGGCTTACCCCTTATTCTTAAACTGTGGCCCCTGGTTCTGGACTCCCCCAACATCGGGAACATATTTCCTGCCTCTCGCGTTTTTCCTGCCTCTCCTGCAATAAGATTCCCTCTCATCCTTCTAAATTCCGGAGAATACGCCCAGCCGCTCCATTCTCTCAGCATATCGAGCTGTCCGCAGCATAGTCACAGAGTGATACAGTGTGGAAACAGGCCCTTCGGCCCAACTTGCCCCAGCTATACTAGTCCCTACTTGCCTGCGCTTGGTCCAAACCTGTCCTATCCATGTTCTTGTCCAACTGAGGATAGTCCCAGCCTCAACTACCTCCTCTGGCAGCTTGTTCCATTTTCCCACCCCCCTCTGTGTGAAAAAGTTACCCCTAGCTGGATTTGAGGAACCCATGGAACATTCCAGAAACGAGTCTCCATGCGCATCCTTCCGTCACATTGACCCCCCCCCCGTGATTCTTGCCGTTGCAGCATGGAGGGTTCGATGGTGCGTCTGCCAGAGATCGTGGCACTGAAGAAGAAGTACAAGGCCTACCTGTACTTGGACGAGGCGCACAGCATCGGGGCGGTGGGGGCCACAGGCCGGGGCGTGGTGGAGTACTTCGGAGTGGACCCGGTCGATGTGGACGTGCTGATGGGAACCTTCACCAAGAGCTTCGGGGCCACTGGGGGATACATCGCTGGCAAGAAGGTGGGTGCCGAGGTTCAGGTTAACCTGCTCACTCCTCCCCCCCCATTCTCCCCCCTCCACTCCCTTCCCCACTCCCCCTCCCACTCCCCCCTTCCCACTCCCCCCCCCCCCCCTCCTCCCCCCCAATCCACTACCCCCCAATCCATTCCCCCCTCCACCCCCCTGACTATAGACAATAGGTGCAGTAGTAGGCCATTCGAGTATCGCGTTCTCGCCTTCTCCCCATATCCCCTGACTCCGCTATCTTTCAGAGCCCTATCTAGCTCTCTCTTGAAAGTATCCAGAGAACCGGCCTCCACCGCCCTCTGAGGCAGAGAATTCCACAGACTCACAACTCTCTGTGAGAAAAAGTGTTTCCTCATCTCCGTTCTAAATGGCTTACTCCTTATTCTTAAACTGTGGCCCCTGGTTCTGGACGCGCCCAGTTGAGGCTGGGACTAACAATCGCAACGTTTAAGAAACAGGTTACACAGGTACATGGATAGGACAGGTTTGGAGGGATAAGGACCAAGTACAGGCAGGTAGGAATAGTGTAACTGGGACATGTTGGTCAGTGTGGGCAAGTTGGGCCGAAGGGCCTGTTTCCACACTGTATCACTCTATGACTATGACTAATATTTATTTAACCACAGGAATTGATGCTTTCAAGAGAGAGCTAGATAGGGCTCTTAAAATTAGTGGAGTCAGGTGATATGGGGAGCAGGCAGGAACGGGATACAGATTGGGGATGATCAGCCATGATCACATTGAATGACGGTGCTGGTTCGAAGGGCCAAATGGCCTACTCCTGCAGCTATTGTCTATAGTCCCCACCAGACTGGCCGGGAAGCTAATGGAATTGGGACTCAACACCTCCCTGTGTGCCTGGGTCCTGGACTTTCTCACCGCCAGGCCCCAGGTAGTCAAGAAGGGAGGGAATACATCGAAGTCCCTCACCCTGAGCACAGGATCGCCCCAGGGTTGCGTCCTCAGCCCCCTATTGTACTCCCTGTACACATGACTGTGGCTAGGTTCAGCTCCATAATTAAGTTTGCTGATGACACTGTGGTGGTGGGCCTTATCTCAGACAACGATGAGAAGGCCTACCGGGAGGAGGTGGCTGATCTAGCACTCTGGTGCCAGGAGAACAGCCTCCTCTTGAACATCAAAAAAACGAAGGAGCTGATCATGGACTTTAGGAGGGCACATCATCCGAGGACGTACACTCCATTGAGGATAAATGGGGATCCTGTGGATAGGGTGAACTGTTTTAAATATCTGGGAGTCCACATCTCCGAGGATATGACATGGGCATCACACGCCTCAGCACTCGTGAGTAAGGCAAGGCAGCGCCTTTACCACCTCAGCCAATTGAGGAAATTCAGAGTGTCTCCGAGGATCCTCCAGTGCTTCTACGCAGCGGCGGTGGAAAGCATCTTGTCCGGGAACATTACCATCTGGTTTGGGAATTGCTCTGCCAAGGACAAGAAGGCTCTGCAGAGAGTAGTGCGTTCGGCCGAACGCACTATGGGAACTTCACTCGCCCCCCTGCAGGAACTATACATCAGGAGGTGCAACTCCAGAGCCAACAATATCATGAGAGACCCCTTCCACCCCTGCAACGGACTGTTCCAGCTGCTACGGTCAGGCAAACGCCTCCGTTGCCATGCGGTGAGAACGGAGAGGTTGAGAAGGAGTTTCTTCCCAGAGGCCATTCGGACTGTAAACTCCTATCTCACCAGGGACAAACTTTACTGAATATTTTTCCTTCCATTATTTTTTATGTAAAAGAATATGTGTGTTATGATTGTGTTTATAGTTTGGTTGTTTGGTTGTTTGTCTTTTGCACAAAAGTCCGCGAGCATTGCCACTTTCATTTCACTGCACATCTCGTATGTGTATGTGACAAATAAACTTGACTTGACTTGACATAAATACAGCTTTCCCGCTGAGTTACACCAGCACTTTTTCTCTTAAAACTTCCCAACCATTTTCCCCATACGTTCTTTTGATGGAGTAGTCTAAGATTTCTTCATGGTCAGTAACTCTTTGCATTTTGCTATTTTAGCGCAGAAAATGGTAAAAATCATTGGTAAATTAAATGAATTAAATGGCTTTGGAATGGATTGCTGCACAGTAAGGTTGCAGTTTTGGGGACAGAGCCTTCTCCAGGGCAGCTCCCAGGCTCTGGAACTCCCTCCCCCAACTGATCCGCAATTCCGTGTCCCTCACCATCTTCCAGTCCCCGCCTCAAGACCCATCTCTTCACCTCTGCCTATCCTTAGCCCCACGTCCCCCTCCCTTTTCATCTGTGCATTAATTGCCTCATATTGTGGTTTGAATTGAATTCTGTCTTTACTTTGTGTATTAGTCATGTCTCTACTATTTATTTCATTCCCCTTACATGTTTTTCCTCTACCTGCTAAATTTCTGTACGGTGTCCTTGAGACTCTTGAAAGGCGCCCATAAATAAAATTTATTATTATTATTATTACTTGTAGCGGCCAGCCGAGGGTGCTAACGAGCCATATATGTCTAACCTTGAGCAGCACTGCCTCTCGCAGGAAAATGACGGTATGGCAGGTACCTAAGAAATTAGGATTCAAGGAACTGCAGATGCTGGTTTACAAAAGAAGACACAAATTACTGGAGTAATTCAGTGGGTCAGGCAGCATCAGGTTCCGTCTGATGAAGGGTCTTGACCTGAAATGTCACCTATCCATGTTCGCCAGAGATGCTGCCTGACCCGCATGAGTTACTCCAGCACTCTGTGAAACGTCACCTATCGAGCCTGTTCGCCACAGATGATCATGCCTGACCCGCCAACTCAGTTACCCGTACCAGCACTCTGTGAAACGTCTGATCCCCTTAGCCATGTCTCGCCACAGATGCTGCCAATGAAGTGCCTGAGTTACCCTCTGTGGCAGAGACTTCTGTGTAACGTCACCACTCCATGTTCGCCACAGATTCTGCCTCACCTCGGTTTTAGTTTCCTCCAGCACTCTGTGAAACGTCACCTATCCATGTTCTCCACAGATGCTGCCTGACCCGCTGAGTTACTCTCCAGCACTCTGTAAAACGTCACCTATCCATGTTCGCCACAGATGCTGCCTGACCCGCTGAGTTACTCCAGCACTTTCTGTTTATTTTCCCTCCGAAATTAGTCTTTTTCTGCCCTCTTGTGATTTCTTCAATATTTCCACATTCACAAGCTGCTGCCTCGCGGCGCCAGAGACCTGGGTTCAATCCTGGCCTGTGGTGCTCTCTGTGTGGAGTTTGAACGTTCTCCCCGTGACCACATGGGTTTCCTCCAGGTGCTCCGGTTTCCCTCCAGATTTCAAAGGCGTGCAGGTTTGCAGGTTAATTAGTTTAGTTTAGTTTAGATACAGCGCGGAAACAGGCCCTTCGGCCCACCGGGTCCGCGCCGACCAGCGATCCCCGCACGTTAAAACCATCCTACACACACCAGGAACAATTTTTACATTCACCAAACCAATTAACTTATAAACCTGCACATCTTTGGAGTGTTGGAGGAAACTGAAGATCTCAGAGAAAACCCAGGCAGGTCACGGGGAGAACGTGTAAACTCCGTACAGACAGCACCCGTAGTCAGGATCGAACCCGGGTCTCCGGCGCTGCATTCGCTGTAAGGCAGCGACTCTACCGCTGCGACACCGAGACCGCCCGTAATTGGGCTCTATAAATTGTCAAATTGTCCCTTGTGTATAAGATACAACCAGTGTACGGGTGATTGCTGGTCGACACGGACTCGATGGGTCGGAAGACCTCCTATTTTCAAGCTGTATCTCTAAAACTAAAACTAAAACAACATCCTGGACTCGAGGGAAAAACCAGGAAAGTGCCGGGCTCCGTCATATAAATTGTCAAATTGTCCCTTGTGTATAAGATACAACCAGTGTACGGGTGATTGCTGGTCGACACGGACTCGATGGGTCGGAGGACCTATTTTCAAGCTGTATCTCTAAAACTAAAACTAAAACACTGGACCTAACCACCACATCCTGTCAACTAATGAAACCACTTCAGTCCCATCGCGTCTGAACAAAACCGGTTAGCTATTTCCTGAAAAACATTTAGTCTGGGGTTATGGGGAAAAGGCAGGAGAATGAGGTTAGGAGGGAGAGATAGATCAGCCATGATTAATGACTGAGTGGTCTTCCTGGGCCGAATGGCCTCATTCTGCTCCTAATGAACCAAAGGAACAGCTGCCCAATATAAAATCACAATAACAGGCCAATTTGAAGTTGAAACCCTGTTATTCAGGCATCATTTCTGATAAACCTCTGCACTGTCCCCAAAACAAGCACATCCTGTGAATCTGTGGGATTCTTTGCCACAGACGGCCTTAGAGGCCAAGTGGATGGACATTTTTAAGGCAGAGATTGACATAAAAACAGTTTTTATCCACGAGTAGTTGCTCTACACAACAGCCAAAAATCTGTAGCCTCCCTTTGATCTGGTATTTTGTTGGTTCACATGCTTGATCAACGGGGTTTTATCATTAATGTTTTATCATTATTAATGTTTAGTGTTTTCTGAGTCATTCGTAACAGTCACTGTATGTCATGTTACTTGTGGGCGGAGCACCAAGGCAAAATCCTTGTATGTGAATACTTGGCCAATAAACTTACTTACTTACTGATTCTGGATGAGTTATGGGTGTTAAAGGTTGTGGGGAGAAAGCAGGAGAATGGGGCTGAGAAGGTTATGATTGAACAGTGATTGGGCCGAATGGTCTAATTCTGCTCCTCCTGAGACTTATGAAGTTGTGACCTTGTCTTTTGCAGGAGCTTGTGGATTACCTCCGAGGCTACTCGCACAGTGCTGTCTACGCTGCTTCCATGCCTCCACCAATAGCAGAACAAATTATCAGATCACTAAAATGTATCATGGGCCTTGACGGGTCAACTATCGGTGAGAATCAAACTGAATGAATCTGACTTTAAGGTTTAACGAAGCACAGGCTGGCTGGGCTGAGGACCTGTTTTTAGTTTAGTTTCAAGGTACAGCACGGAAACACGCCCTTTGGCCCACCGGGTCCGCGCCGACCAGCGATCCACGCACATAATTACTACCCTACCCACAGTTTTTACATTTATACCAAGCCAATTAACCTACAGACTGCACGTTTTAGGAGTGTGGGAGGAAACCGAACTCCTTGGAGAAAACCCACGCAGGCCACGGGGAGAACGTACAAACTCCGTACAGGCGGCACCCGTAGTCAGGATCGAACCCGGGTCTCCGGCGCTGCATTCGCTGTAAGGCAGCAACTCTACTGCTGTGCCATTGTGACCGCCCTGTTACTATGCAGTATCTGCAAAGTAAACTAAACTGAACCAGGGTGGCGTAGTGGCATGGGACAAGTTGGGCCAAAGAGCCTGTTTCCACGCTGTATCACTCTTAAGTCGGAGTAAGTCAGTGGGTCAGTTTTGGGATGTTCTGTCGAGGGGGCCAGAATTAGACGCAGACTGAATACAGGGGTGTTTACAACTAGGCGTGGGGATACTTTGTCAGCCCACTTTATGTGGCCACTATTTGCATACCTTAGATAGGCAAAACAAAGAATATCACTTGTCACATGTGACAATAAAGTATTCATTCACTCATTCATTCATTCACTCACACACTCATTCATTCACTCACTCATTCATTCACTCACTCATACATTCATTCACTTTCATTCACTCATCATTCATCATTCACTCATCATGCATTCATTAATTCATTCACTCATTCACTCACTCATTCACTCACTCATTCATTCACTCATTCATTCACTCATTCATTCATCATTCACTCATTCATTCACTCACACTCATTCATTCATCACTCATCATCACTCACTCACTCACTCACTCACATCACTCATTCATTCACTCACTCACTCATCACTCACTCATTCACTCACTCATTCACTCACTCATTCATTCACTCACTCATTCATTCACTCACTCATTCACTCACTCATCATTCACTCACTCATTCACTCACATTCACACATTCACTCATTCATTCACACTAATTCATTCACTCATGCATTCATTCATTCACACATCCACTCATTCATTCATTCACTCATAACTTACTCATTCACACATTCATGCACACATTTATACCGCTCTGCTCTCTTCCCCCACAGGTATCGAGCGGGTGAGGCAACTGGGCATCAACACACGCTACTTCAGGCAGCGGCTCCGGGAGTTGGGATTCATCACCTACGGCAACGACGACTCCCCCGTGGTGCCCCTGCTCCTCTACATGCCGGGAAAAGTCGGGTACGAACCTCCCTCCCATCATTCGCTAACGCCCAGAGTATTTTTTAGCTTCCACCATTTTAGTGACGGTTTAGTTTACACTCAAAAGAAATTGCAGCGAATAGTGAACGCAGCCCAGACCATCGCACAAACCAACCTCCCTTCCATTGACTCCATCATGCTGCCTCGGCCAGCAGTACAATCAAGGACGAGTCGCACCCTGCCCACTCCCTCTTCTCCCATTGGTAAGAGGTACAGAAAACGCACACCTCCAGATTCAGAGACAGTTTCTTCCCAGCTGTTATCAGGCAACTGAATCATCCTACCACAACCAGAGAGCAGTGCTGAACTACTATCCACCTCATTGGTGATCCTCGGAGTTTCCTTGTTTGGACTATACTGGCTTTACCTTGCACTAATCATTATTCCCTTATCATGTATCTATACACTGTGAATGACTCGATTGTAATCATGTATTGTCTTTCCGCTGGCTGGTTAGCACGCAACTAAAGCTTTTCTCTGTACCTCGGTACATGTGACAGTAAACTAAACTGAAACTGAACTGAAAAAAAACCTGATCTATGTGATTTCCAATTGTTGCTGTGTTGTTGTTGCTCTTGCTATTGTTGCTGTTGCTATTGCTATTGCTGCTGCTGCTGCTGTTGCTATTGTTGCTGTTGCTATTGCTATTGCTGCTGTTGCTGTTGCTATTGCTGCTATTGTTGCTGTTGCTATTGTTGTTGCTGCTGTCACAGCAGCTTACCTCAGGGCTGCGGTGTAACGGACGATTCTTCTTTCAGTGCGTTTGCCAGAAGGATGCTACAGAAGAACATTGGGGTAGTGGTGGTGGGATTCCCCGCCACGCCCATCGTTGAGTCCCGCGCTCGCTTCTGTCTCTCCGCCGCCCACACCCGCCAGATGCTTGACACGGTCAGTCTCTCGCGCTCGACAACGTGCAACATACTAACACACATTAACATACGTTAGCAAAGGCAGCACGGTGGCACAGCGGTAATGTTGCTGCTTTACAGCGCTTGCAGCACCAGAGAGCCGGGTTCGATCCCGACTACGGGTGCTGTCTGCATGGAGTTTGTACATTCTCCCCGTGACCAAAGATGTGCAGGTTTGTAGGCTAATTGGCTTGGGTTTGTATAAGTGGTATAAGTATAAATTGTCCCTGGTGTGCGTAAGATAGTGATTGTGTGTGGGAATCTCTGGTCAGTACGGACTCGGTGGGACGAATGGCCTGTTTCTGCGCTGTAAACTAAAAAATAAAATAACCGAAAAGTTAATTTGCAAGTTGGATCGGTGGTAAGGAAGGCATTTATTTCAGGCGAGCTAGTATACAAAAACAGGAACATCATGCTGAGGCTCTAGAAGGCACTGGTCAGACCGCATTTGGAATATTGTGAGCAATTCTGGGCACCATATCTGAGGACGGATGTGCTGCCCCTGGAGAGGGTCCAGAGGAGGTTTACAAGAATGAATTCCAGGAATGATCAGGTTAACCTATGATGAGCGTTTGTCGGCGCTGGGCCTGTACTCGTTGGAGTTTAGAAGGATGAGCAGTGGCCGCATTGAAACATACAGAATAGTGAAAAGGCTTGGATAGAGTGGATGTGGAGAAGATGTTTCCACTGGTGGGAGAGTCGAGGACCAGAGGTCATAGCCTCAGAATTAAAAGGACGTTCCTTTACGAAGGAAGATGAGGTGGAATCTCTTTCTTCATACAGGCCACCAAACAGCAGTAGGGAGGTTGGGGATAGCATCAAGCAGGAAATTAGGGATGCGTATAGCAAAGGTACAGCAGTTATCATGGTCGACTTTAATCTACATATAGATTGGGCCAACCAAATTGGTAACATCACTGAGGAGGAGGATTTCCTGGAATGCATAAGGGATGTTTTTTAAACCAATATGTAGAAGAACCGACTAGAGGGCAGGCCATCCTAGACTGGGCATTGTATAATGAGGAAGCTTTAGTTAGTGATCTTGTTGGGCAAAGCCCCTTGGGCAACAGTGGCCATAACATGGTGGAATTCTGCATTAGGATGGAGTGTGACACGGATAATTCGGAGACGAGGGTCCTGAAATTAAAGAAAGGAAACTTTGAAGGTATGAGAAGGCAGTTGGCTGGGATAGACGGGCAAATTATACTTAAAGGGTTGACGGTGGAGATGCAATGGCAAAGATTTAAAGACCGCATGGATGAAATCCAAAGATTGTTCATCCCTGTCTGGTGAAAAAATAAAACGGGGAAGGCGGCTCAACCGTGGCTGACGAGGGGAATCAAGGATAATGTTAAATCCAAGGAAGAGGCAAATAAATTGGCCAGAGGAAGCAGCAAACCGGACAACCGGGAGAAATTTAGAACTCGACAGAGAAGGACAAAGGGGTTAATTACATGGGGGGGGGGCGGGGGAGCATGAAAGAAAGCTTGTGGGGAATATAAATACTGGCTGTAAAAGCTTCTTTAGATATGTAAAAAACGAAAAGATTAGTGAAGACAAATGTAGGTCTCTTACAGTCAGAGATAGGTGAATTTATAATGGGAAACAAGGAAATGGCAGAACAGTTAAACGAGTACTTTGGTTCTGTCTTCACGAAGGAAGACACAAACAATCTCCCAGGAATACTATGGGACCGAGGATCTAGTTGGAGGGAGGAACTGAAGGGAATCCAATAGACAATAGGTGCAGGAGTAGGCCATTCGGCCCTTCGATCCAACACCGCCATTCAATGTGATCATAGCTGATCATCCCCAATCAGTACCCTGTTCCTGCCTTTTCCCCATATCACCTGACTCCGCTATCTTTAAGAGCCCTATCCAGCTCTCTCTTGAAAGCATCCAGAGAACCTGCCTCCACCGCCCTCTGAGGCAGAGAATTCCACAGACTCACAACTCTCTGTGAGAAAAAGTGTTTCCTCGTCTCCGTTCTAAATGGCTTACCCCTTATCCTTAAACTGTGGACCCTGGTTCTGGACTCCCTCAACATCGGGAACATGTTTCCTGCCACCTGCGTGTCCAAACCCTTAACAATCTTATATATTTCAATAAGATTCCCTCTCATCCTTTGAAACACCAGAGTGTACAAGCCCAGCTGCTTCATTCTCTCAGCATATGACAGTCCCGCCATCCCTGGAATTAACCTTGTGAACCTACGCTGCATTCCCTCAATAGCAAGAATGGCCTTCCTCAAATTAGTGGACCAGAACTGCACACAATACTCCAGGTGTGGTCTCACTAGGGCTCTGTACAACTACAGAAGGACCTCTTTGCTCCTGTACTCGATTCCTCTTGTTATAAAGGCCAACATGCCATTCGCTTTCTTCACTGCCTGCTGTACCTGCATGCTTACTTTCATAGACTGATGAATCCACATTTGTCAGGGAATGGTGTTAGGTAAACTGTTGTGACTGAAGGCAGATAAATCCCCAGGGCCTGATGGTCTGCATCCCAGAGTACTCAAGGAGATGGCTCTACAAATCGTGGATGCATTGGTGGTCATTTTTCAATGTTCTCTCGACACTGGATCAGTTCCTGTGGACTGGAGGGTAGCCAATGTAACCCCACTTTTTAAGAAAGGAGGAAGAATAGAATAGAATAGAATAGAATAGTTTCTTTATTGTCATTGTAACATGGGCCATGTACAACGAAATTTAAAATGTCAGCCAGTCAGTGCAGCATTCAAACATTTCTAAAGCTAACGAAACATCCACGGTAAAATAATAAAGATAAGCAATAAATAAAAAACACAGACAAAGCACGCATACACACCCAACCCTCCATCCTTCTGTCGATTTCACCGTTACCACAGTCCCTTAGTCTGTATCGCCCCTGCGTTCCTTGGCGGCCACATTTAGTGCTTTTATAGCAGTGGGGTAAAAACTGTTTTGTAGTCTATTTGTCCTTGTCCTTGTGGATCTGTACCGTCTGCCTGACGGCAACAGTTCAAACAGGGAGTGTCCGGGGTGGGAGATGTCCTTTATTATATTCTGGGTTTTTTTGGTGCAGCGGGAACTGTGTAGGTCCTCCAAGGTAAGGAGAGGGCAGCCGACAATCCTCTGGGCGTTGTCAATGGCCCTCTGGAACGCTTTCCTCTGAGCCACTGTGCAGCTGGTGTACCACACGCATACACAGTATGTTAGTATGCTCTCAATGGAGCACCGATAAAAGGACAGCAGCAGCCTCTGAGTGATGTTGTTCTTCCTGAGCACCCGCAGGAAGTGCAGTCTCTGCTGGACCTTTTTCAGCAGCGCAGTGGTGTTCACGCTCCACGTCAGGTCCTCCTCAATGTGGATTCCCAGGAAGCGGAAATCCGCCACCCTCTCTACACAGTCCCCTCTGATGGTCAGTGGTACCATGTCCGTTTTGTTTTTCCTGAAGTCTATTATTACCTCCTTCGTCTTTGAGGTGTTGAGGAGCAGGTTATTTTCTTCGCACCACCCTGTCAGCTGCTCCACCTCATCCCGGTAGGCGTACTCGTCCCCCGCGGAGATGAGTCCCACCACTGTAGTGTCATCCGCAAATTTGACAATGGTGTTGCTGTGGTGGACTGGGGTGCAGTCATGCGTGTAGATGGTGTAGAGCAGGGGGCTCAGTACACAGCCCTGTGGAGAGCCGGTACTGAGGCTGAGGGCCGTGGATGTGTGATGGCCCACTCTGACTCTCTGGCTTCGACCCGACAGGAAGCTATTTATCCACGTACAGGTGGAGTGTGAGAAAACAGGGAATTATAGACCGGTTAGCCTTACATCGGTAGTGGGGAAGATGCTGGAGTTGATTATTAAAGATGTTATAGCAGCGCATTTGGAAAGCAGTGACAGGATCGGTCAAAGTCAGCATGGATTTATGAAGGGGAAATCATGCTTGACTAATTTTCTGGAATTTTATGAGGATGTAACAAGTAGAATGGATAGGGGAGAGCCAGTGGATGTGGTGTATCTGGACTTTCAAAAAGCTTTTGACAAGGTCCCACACTAGAGATTAATGGGCAAAATTAGAGCACATGGTATTGGGGGTAGGGTATTGACATGGATAGAGAACTGGTTGGCAGACAGGAAGCAATGAGTAGGAATTAACGGGTACTTTTCAGAATGGCAGGCAGTGACTAGTGGGGTGCCGCAAGGCTCGGTGCTGGGACCCCAGTTATTTATAATATATATTAACGATTTAGACAAGGGAATTAAATGCAACATCTCCAAGTTTGCGGATGACACAAGGCAGTGTGAGCTGCGATGAGGATGCTATGAGGCTGCAGGGTGACTTGGATAGGTTGGGTGAGTGGGCAGAAACAGATGCAGTATAATGTGGAGAAATGAGAAGTTATCCACTTTGGTGGCAAGAACAGGAAGGCAAATTATTATCTGAATGATGTCAGATTAAGAAAAGGGGAGGTGCAACGTGACCTAGGTGTGCAGTAAGCATGCAGGTACAGCAAGCAGTGAAGAAAGCTAATGGCATGTTGGCCTTCATTGCAAGAGGATTTGAGTTTAAGAGCAAAGAGGTCCTACTGCAACTATACAGGGCCCTGGTGAGACCGCACCTGGAGTATTGTGTGCAATTTTGGTCTCCTAATTTGAGGAAGGACATTATTGCTATTGAGGGAATGCAGCGTAGGTTCACCAAATTAATTCCCGGGATGGCGGGACTGACATATGATGAAAGAATGGGTCGACTGGGCTTGTATTCACTGGAATTTAGAAGGATGAGATGGAAATCTTATAGAAACATATAAAATTCTTAAGTGATTGGACAGGTTAAATACAGGAAAAATGTTCCCGATGTTGGAGGTGTCCAGAACCAGGGGTCAGTTTAAGAATGAGGGGTAGGCGATTTAGGACTGAGATGAGAAAAAAAATTTTTACCCACACAGTTGTGAATCTGGAAATCTCTGCCACAGAACGCAGTGAAGGCCAATTCATTGGATGTTTTCAAGAGGAGGTTAGATTTAGCTCTTAGGGCTAAAGGAATCAAGAGATATGGGGAAAAAAGCAGGAATGAGGTACTGAATTTAGATGATCAGCCATGAACTTAGAGCCTGGATTGACACCTGGAAGTATGATGTTGTGGCGATCAGTGAAACATGGTTGCAGGAGGGCTGTGATTGGAAACTAAATATTCCAGGATTTCGTTGCTTCAGGTGTGATAGAATTGGAGGGGCAAGAGGTGGAGGTGTTGCATTGCTTATCAGGGAAGATATTACAGCAGTGCTTTGGCAGGATAGATTAGAGGGCTCGTCTAGGGAGGCTATTTGGGTGGAACTGAGAAATGGGAAAGGGGTAGCAACACTTATAGGGGTGTATTATAGACCGCCAAATGGGGAGCGAGAATTGGAAGAGCAAATATGTAAGGAGATTGCAGATATTAGTAGTAAGCACAAGGTAGTGATTGTGGGAGATTTCAACTTTCCACACATAGACTGGGAAACACATTCTGTAAATGGGCTGGATGGGTTGGAGTTTGTAAAATGTGTGCAGGATAGATTTTTGCAACAATACATAGAAGTATCTACTAGAGAAGGGGCGGTACTGGACCTCCTGTTAGGAAATGAGACGGGCCAGGTGGCAGAGGTATGCGTTGGGGAACAGTTTGGGTCCAGTGATCACAATACCATTAGTTTCAATATAATTATGGAGAGGGTCAGAACTGGACCTAGGGTTGAGATTTTTGATTGGAGAAAGACTAACTTTGAGGAGATGCGAAAGGATTTAAAAGGAGTAAATTGGGACAGTTTGTTTTATGGGAAAGATGTGGAAGAGAAATGGAGTACATTTAAAGGTGAAATTTTAAGAGTACAGAATCTTTATGTCCCTGTTCGGTTGAAAGGAAATAGTAAGCATTGGAAAGAGCCGTGGTTTTCAAGGGAAATTGGACACTTGGTTCGGAAAAAGAGAGAGATCTATAATAATTATAGGTAGCATGGAATAAATGAGGTGCTTGAGGAGGATAAAGAATGTAAAAAGAATTTTAAGAAAGAAATTAGAAAAGCTAAAAGAAGATATGAGGTTGCTTTGGCAAGTAAGGTGAAAGTAAATCCAAAGGGTTTCTACAGCTATATTAATAGCAAAAGGATAACGAGGGATCAAATTGGTCCATTAGAGAGTCAGAGTGGACAACTATCTGCAGAGCCAAAAGAGATGGGGGAGATATTGAACAATTTATTTTCTTCGGTATTCACCAAGGAGAAGGATATTGAATTATGTGAGGTATGGGAAACAAGTAGAGTAGCTATGGAAACTATGAGATTCAAAGAAGAGGAAGTACTGACACTTTTGAGAAATATAAAAGTGGATAAGTCTCCAGGTCCGGACAGGATATTCCCTAGGACATTGAGGGAAGTTACTGTAGAAATAGCAGGGGCTATGTCAGAAATATTTCAAATGTCATTAGAAACGGGAATAGTACCGGAGGATTGGCGTACTGCGCATGTTGTTCCATTGTTTAAAAAGGGGTGTAAGAGTAAACCTAGCAATTCTAGCAATTTCAGTGGTGGGCAAATTAATGGAAAGGATACTTAGAGATAATATATATAAGCATCTGGATAAACAGGGTCTGATTAGGAACAGTCAACATGGATTTGTGCCGGGAAGGTCATGTTTGACTAATCTTCTTGAATTTTTTGAAGAGGTTACTCGGGAGATTGATGAGGGTAAAGCAGTGGATGTTGTATATATGGACTTCAGTAAGGCCTTTGACAAGGTTCCTCACAGAAGGTTGGTTAAGAAGGTTCAATGGTTGGGTATTAATGGTGGAGTAGCAAGATGGATTCAACAGTGGCTGAATGGGAGATGCCAGAGAGTAATGGTGGATGGTTGTTTGTCAGGTTGGAGACCAGTGACTAGTGGGGTGCCACAGGGATCTGTGTTGGGTCCACTGTTGTTTGTCATGTACATCAATGATCTGGATGATGATGTGGTAAATTGGATTAGTAAGTATGCAGATGATACTAAGATAGGCGGGGTTGTGGATAATGAAGTAGAGTTTCAAAGTCTACAGAGAGATTTATGCCAGTTGGAAGAGTGGGCTGAAAGATGGCAGATGGAGTTTAATGCTGATAAGTGTGAGGTGCTACATCTTGGCAGGACAAATCAAAATAGGACGTACATGGTAAATGGTAGGGAATTGAAGAATGCAGGTGAACAGAGGGATCTGGGAATAACTGTGCACAGTTCCCTGAAAGTGGAATCTCATGTAGATAGGGTGGTAAAGAAAGCTTTTGGTGTGCTGGCCTTTATAAATCAGAGCATTGACTATAGAAGTTGGGATGTAATGTTAAAATTGAACAAGGCATTGGTGAGGCCAATTCTGGAGTATGGTGTACAATTTTGGTCGCCTAATTATAGGAAGGATGTCAACAAAATAGAGAGAGTACAGAGGAGATTTACTAAAATGTTGCCTGGGTTTCAGCAACTAAATTACAGAGAAAGGTTGAACAAGTTAGGGCTTTATTCTTTGGAGCGCAGAAGGTTAAGGGGGGGACTTGATAGAGGTCTTTAAAATGAGAGGGGATAGACAGAGTTGACGTGGATAAGCTTTTCCCACTGAGAGTAGGGAAGATTCAAACAAGGGGACTTGACATGAGAATTAAGGGACTGAAGTTTAGGGGTAACATGAGGGGGAACATCTTTACTCAGAGTGTGGTAGCTGTGTGGAATGAGCTTCCAGTGAAGGTGGTGGAGGCAGGTTTGTTTTTATCATTTAAAAATAAATTAGATAGTTATATGGACGGGAAAGGAATGGAGGGTTATGGTCTGAGCGCAGGTATATGGGACTAGGGGAGAATACGTGTTCGGCACGGACTAGAAGGGTCGAGATGGCCTGTTTCCGTGCTGTAATTGTTATATGGTTATATTGAATGGTGGTGCTGGCTCGAAGGGCCAAATGGCCTACTCCTGCACCTATTTTTCTATGTTTCTAGTCAGAGTGTGGTGAATCTGTGGAATTCATTGCTACAGATGACTGTGGAGGCCAAGTCAATGGATATATTTAAGGCTGAGATAGATTCTTGATTAGTACGGGTGTCCGGCGTTATGAAGGCAGGAGGACGGGGTTTGAGGGGGAGAGATAGACCAGCCATGATCGAATGGCGGAGTAGACTTGATGGGCCGAATGACCTTGAACTTATGAACGTGTGATCCATTGTAGGTGTTGGATGTCCTCGATGAAATGGGCGACTACCTGAGGTTCAAGTACTCCAGGCGGGCCCCTTCTGTTCGGCCCGAACTCTACGACGAATCCAACTTTGAGCTGGAAGACTAGAGCTCCCTCCGACCCGTGAAATGTGGGACGAGAAGGGGCGACGGCCGAGGGAGATGGCGGCGGCACGGGACTCCTCTTCGACGAGCACGGACCAGGGGAGCAGAGCGAGAAGGGCGGGCGGACATCCCCAAACCCACACCGGGAGGACACAGTAGACCTTTGGCCAACACGCCACCAACACCCATCCTCTGGTACAGTGTGGTGGGGTGGGGTGGGGTGGGGTGGGATAGGGAAGGGGAAGACTCTGAAAACCTCGTTTGACCTGCTGCTCATGTTCTTTCTGCAGATGTTCTTTGTTCAATCACCATTTTTTGCCTTTTCGGAGTCTTTTTTTATCAAAAAAAAAGAAAAGATATTAAAAAAAAACACAGTTATTGTTACTCCGAGCAGGCATTTGAAATGTATATTTATCTTTATCTGTGATTACTACAATAAATAATAATTCATGAATTAGCCAAAACGTTAAACTCAGGCATGTTTAGGTGGGGTTGGTGTTGTATATTCAATCACATGCACTTGGACTCTCAGGGTTCAGTCCGTAGAATGGGAGGGAAATAGATGTTTTAGACGGCGGAAATGTTGCCAAAGATGAATTACCTAATCATTTTGTTGAAATGTTGAAAGAGAAAAAAATATATATGTAAATACACAGAAATTATAAGTTTTGTAAACTTTTTTCCTGGGGGGGGCTCCTTTTGAGCCTCGTTTAAACAAAAAAAAAAGAAATTGTGTGTTTCGACGTTGGGCAACACATGTTGGAAAGTTGGTGACCCAACAGTGCGGGTTCATGTGATTTAAACAAAACAAAGTGAAATTCTTTCTGCGAAGAGGATTGTGATATTTGCAATGAAAAAAAAATGTTTTAAGGGGAACACAAAGAAGGGTTGATTGTTGTCCACTCGTGGTTATGGCATTTTAATTTAATGTTAATGGTCTTTCGTTGTCATGTTTTTGTATCATTGTCTTGGTTCGTGCCTGCTACATTCCCAGTGCCTTCCTAGCCCCCCTCCCCGCATCACAAGCTCACGTTAAGGGAGTGGAATTAGGCCATTTGGCCCATCAAGTCCACTCCGCCATTCAATCATGGCTGATCTCTGCCTCCTAATCCCATTTTCCTGCCGTCTCCCCATAACCCTTGACACCCGTTCTAATCAAGAATTTGTCTATCTCTGCCTTAAAAATATCCACTGACTTGGCCTCCACAACTCCCTGTGGCAATGAGTTCCACAGATTCACTACCCTCTGACTAAAGAAGTTCCTCCTCACCTCTTTTTTCAAAGAGCGCCCTTTAAATCTGAGGCTATGGCCTCTGGTCCTAGACTCTCCCACCAGTGGAAACATCCTCTGTGGGGAGAGCGCTGTAGCCCAGACCACAGTGATCCTCTGTATCAACCCGCAAACTCGTTTAGAGTCAGGCCTCGCCGGCAAGCTACACCGCTACACCGCCCCCCCCCCCCCCCCCCCCCCCCGGATTCTCAGGGAAACAAACTAAGTTGGCGCTTACGGTCCGAGCAGAGGCTCACCCACAGCACGAGGGCGATCAATGTTCCGCACTGATCGCCAGGTATACCCAGAACGTGCGCATGGCCAGACGACACACACGCACGCACCACTCCATGCACACGCATATACACACACAACTACACCACACGCATACTCACATACACACACAAGCAAACACACACACGCACACACGCGCACACACACACACACGCGCACGCACACACAACTACACAGACATGCCACCACACACACACACACACACACTCGCGCACACACACACACAACCACACAGACACACACACACACAAACACTCACACACACACACACGCACAAACACACACACACACTCACACACACACACACACACAAACACACACACACACCGCCACGAGCAAACACACACACACACACACGACACACACACACGCACACACACACCTCTGCATACATACGCCGCCAGGAGCAAACACACACACACACACACACACACACACACACACACACGCACACACACACACACACACACACACACACACACACACACACACACACACACACACACACACACACACACACACACACACACACACACACACACACACACACACACACACACACACACACACACACACACACACACACACACACACACACACACACACACACACACACACACACACACACACACACACATATACCAGCCACTGCACACTGCCCAGCAATGACGGAGCTCATTTACTTGTTGAAAGGGTTTTCAAAAGGAAAGTCTACATTTCTCTCACGGCAAATTTTAGAATATGCTCAGTTTCCTTAGTCTTTGTGACTTAAAAATCACCCGGGGCTCCAGCACCATAAGGCAGCAACTACCGCTGCACCACCTAACTCCAGCACCCTAGTTCTAACTCGCACTCTTAATTGTCACTCCCTTGGGGAAAAAACGTTTAAAGCATTAACTTAAGTCGGGCGTGATTAATGAACAAACTATTGGCTTTTGCTTGAAGAACTGTATTTTATCACCTCGGCTCCAGAACATATGGCTGTGCTAAGATCAATGGCCAATCTGGTTCAGGGTGTTAACACAGTATCTCTCGCCAACCAGAGGGAGATTCTGGTGCCGTTTGTTTTAACTTGGTGTCAAGTGTTGGCTTCTCTCTGTTTGTATTTTGCTGAAATTTGTCCCTTGGCTTCAGAAGCCATTGGTGTCGCTTCCAGCCATCAGCACCTGGAAGTGCAAATTAAAAGTGAAGTCCCTGGTGTTTCACAGTCCTTTTAAGTGGCAGGACAGGACAAAGAGGCCTAAGCATTCTCCAGAGTCATGGAAGCAGGCAATCGGCTAACTTGCCCGCACTGACCGAGGGATTGGTGCCTTGAAACGTTGACGTCCATATGGAGTTCCCATATTCTATACCATAGGGCGGCACGGTGGCGCAGCGGTAGAGTTGCTGCCTTACCGCCACAGAGACCCGGGTTCGATCCTGACTACGGGTGCTGTCTGTACGGAGTTTCTTCGGTTCCCTGCCCCACGCCAAAGACGTGCCGGTTTGTAGGTTAATTGGACAAAATTGTAAATTGTCCCCAGTGTGTGTAGGATAGTGCTAGTGTAGGGAGGTGATCGCTGAGCCGAATGGCCTGTTTCCACGCTGTATCTCTAAACTAAACTAAACTTGAACGAAGCCATTATTATATACAGAAGTCCCTCTCCAGATCCCAAAGGACACGCTGGTTTACAGGTTATTTGCCTTCTGTAAGTTATCCCGAGTGTGTAGGATAGAACTAGTGTATGGGTGAACGCTGGTCGGCATGGACCCGGTGGGCCGAAGGGCCTGTTTCCACACTGTATCTCTAAATTAAACTGATCGAAACTAAACGTTGAAGGTCAGGATAAGAAAACGATGGGTGAACGAACGCATATTTGGTTCCAGTTTTCAGTTGGGGGAGTGATGCTTGGGAAAGGGTGACATTCAGGACAGTCGAGTTGTGATATTCAGTCTATCCACAACGAGAACAGACACAAACGTGCTAGAGTAACTCAGAGGGTCAGGCAGCATCTCTGGAGAACATGGATAGGTGACACAACAAGGATGTTGCCCCCTCCCCCCCATCGTTTTAGCTGGTACAGGATGGTTAGGGGTGGTGAGATTCTAAGTTGCGATAAGAGCAACAAGGAACTGCAGGTGCTGGTTCACCAAAAATATACACAAAGTGCTGGAGTAACTCAGCGAGTCAGGCAGCATCTCTGGAGAGCCCTTCTCCCACACCTGAAACGTCACCTATCCATGTTCACCAGAGATGCTGTTTGACCCGCTGAGTTACTCCAGCACTTTGTGTCCATCTTTTCCAGCATTTGCAGTTTTTCCCGAAGGACCAGACTGACGGACTAAGGTCATAAGTGATAGGAGCAGAATTAGGCCATTCGGCCCTGAGTCTACTCCGCCATTCAATCATGGCTGATCTATCTCTCCCTCCCAACCCCATTCTCCTGCCTTCTCCCCATAACCCCTGACACCCGTACTAATGAAGAATCCATCTCTGCCTTAAAAATACCCATTCACTGGCCTCCACAGCCTTCAGTGGCAAAGAATTCCGCAGATTCACCACCCTCTGACTAAAGAAATTCCTCCTCATCTCCTTCCTAAAGGAACGTCCTTTAATTCTGAGGCTGTGACCTCTGGTCCTAGACTCTCTCACTAGTGGAAGCATCCTCTCCACATCCACTCTATCCAAGCCTTTCACTATTTGCTAAGTTCCAACGAGGTCCCTCCTCATCCTTCTAAATAAATAATGGTCACGACCCTGAAACGTGACCGATCCCTGACCTCCAGAGAAGCTGCCTGACCCGCTGAGTTACTCCAGCACTTTGTGCCTCTTTTGTCAGATCAATAGTTAGGCTGACATTTTGCGTTCCTTGCGATTCCGAGCCTGTAGTCAGAATCTGCCTGAATGCTGCTGCTGCTGCTGCTGATGGCTTAAAACCCATGTTGACCAGTCAGATATTTTGCATCCCAAGTTTCCGGCATGGTTGGCTGTTTACTATTATTATACCCTGTAGGTTGCACATGATAACGAGAACAGGTCTAATGAACACTGAATGCAATTTCTCACCAGCTCCAAAGGCAAAGCTTTTTCGGGTGTACCAACTCTTCCAATGTACATTCTCCATCTACGATCAATACCCTGGTACAACCTGTGTCTGCGTTTCATGGGACATCTCGGTGCTATTTTGAAAGTATCGCAAAAAATCCAACTATATATATTAAAGAACGAGATGGATTATTCTGCGAGTCCATCCTTAAAGATCAGTGCGATAATACGTAGACACAGGGCACTGGAGTAACTCAGCGGGCCAGGCAGCATCTCTGGAGAGAATGAATGGGTAACCCGTCATTCTGGAGAAGGGTCTCGACCCATTCCTTCTCTCCAGGGATGCTGCCTGTCCCGCTGTGCGCTTTTTGTCGAATTTCGGTTTAACACCCGCGCCTGCAGTTCATTCCTACGCATAATAATATGTAGACACATAATTGCTTCCGGTTTTCTCAGTCGGAGAGCGAAACACGCGGGGAAAAGTGGGTTTGGGGAGAGTTGAGTTGCGGTATTCAGTCTAACCAGGAGCACACAACACATGAGACACCAATGATTTGCCAGGCAATTACTGATCCATTGCAAATAAATAAAGGCTGGCGAATCTCTCTGACAGCCATTCACTTGCATGCACTGAAAGGGAGGGAATTGCACTCTCAGAGTTCTCAAACGTAACCTTGTATCTTGATTTTACTGCATGGATTCACAAGGTTGGTAGAAAATAGACAATAGGTGCAGGAGTAGGCCATTCGCCCCTTCGAGCCGAATATAGCTCCATCAATGCTGTTGCCAGTGGCTGGTGCAGAATCACTGATTCAGGTGCACCTTCACGGACCTTAAAGTGCTGATGATAAAAGATTTGTATATATAATTATAAATGGATATATGAATGCTGATTGTGTTTTAAAGTATACATAATGTACAAAGTTAATTTCATTTTTGCGAGGTCGGGAGTTATTTTTTAATATATGATGAAGTCTGGCACGTGTCGTATCAAATGTATGGACAAATAAACCTTCTCATTCCCTTAACTTGCCTCTTCTGTCTGCGTGGTTCATTAAACAGCTCGATAAAATGTCCTCTCTCTCAACCTGGACGTTTCGGAGTTGGCTTAATCCTTCTGAAGGGTCCAATAAAAATAACCGTGATGTGGGATTGAATTCTTCTGCAATAATAATAATAATAATAATAATAATAATATCCTTATAACTATAAAACTCTGATCTTGGATGTGGATGTGTGTGTGTGAGTGGTGGAGTATTGCGTTCGGGAACCAGCCCTCACCTGTGACGCCATGTCCCCCTCCCTCCCACAATTCAATCTCTACCCCCCTCCCTCTCCCTCTCTATCCCTCCTCCCCCCTACCTCTCCACCCCCCCCCCCCCCCCCCCCGCCCTAGCCGCGCCTGTGAGTTGGGGGCTATGTGTGAGTGGATAGGGCGGGGGATGGGGTAGAAGGAGCAAATGAATAATATTAATATAATATCAAGGGAGGGATTAGTGTGTGTATGGGGGGAGGTTACTGTATGTGTGTCGCCCCTCCCCCCCCGCAACTTTGCGTTGAGGGGACGGGACCCAACGGGTCCCACTTGGTCTAGTTAATAATAAGAATAATAATACTTATTATGACGCCCATTCGTCCCTTCGAGCCAGCACCACCATACAATGTGATCATGGCTGACTTACAACGCTTACAGCGTCGGAGAACCGGGTTTGATTGACACTACGGGTGCTCAACGTCTGGAACGCAGGCTTTCACGAAGGAGATTGCGACAATGACTATAATTTGTTTCTTTATCTATAGGATAAATAGTATAAAAGATATACAGATCGGCACGGTGGCGCAGCAGTAGAGTTGCTGCCTCACAGCACCAGAGACCCGGGTTTGATCACGACTACTGGTGCTTAACGTCTGGACAGCGATTGTATGTTCTCCCCGTGACGTGCGTGGGTTTTCTCCGAGATCTTTGGTTTCCCCCCACATTCCAAAGACGTGCAGGTTTGTAGGTTAATTGGCTTGGTATGAATGTAAAATTGTCCCCAGTGTGTGTTGGGCAGTGTTAATGTGCAGGGATCTCTGGTCGGTGCGGACTGTGTGGGCCAAAGGGCCTGTTTCCGCGCTGTATTTCTAAACTAAACTAATTAATAAACGAATAAAAATTTCCGATACCACGTGCTCCAGTTTCCTCCCACGTCCCAAAGACGTGTGGGTTTGTCGTTTAATTGGCTTCTGTAAATTGCCCCCTGGTGTGCAGGGAGTGAATGAGAAAGTGGGATAACATAGAACTACAGGTGCACAACCTTTTATCCGACGATCCAAATAACGAAAACCTCCGAATTGCGGACATTTTTTCAGTCCTTGAAGAAAGGTCCTTGAAAACGTTCACGGAGGGCGGCCCGCAGAGGTGACAGCGGAACCTCCGGTCGGTCCTCGAAGAAAGGGGAACTAAATCCCCATTCATAAAAGAGAAGGTGAGGGTATATTGTGCGGGAGGGTTAATAATTGACAATCTGCTGCTGTCTGCCCGCTGAGTTAAAAAGTTCCCACGGTAGACTCACGATACACAGTGTATCGTGAGTCTTGCGTGGGAACTTTTTAACTCAGCGGGCAGGGAGCAGCAGATTGTCGCTCCCTTCAGTTTCACCCCACCTACACCCCTCTGCTTCCCGGCCATGTGTGTGACCCCTTCCCTCCCCTCTCCAGCTCCCCGCCCATTGCACCGGCGTGGGGGCTTTGCACTGTCTTCACGTCGGCAATGCCAGCATACAATCAGTACCAGTCACCGGAGACGTCGGGACCAACGGGACACCGACCCCCAGGCCCACTGCAAGCACGGAGATCCCAGAGACCCACAGCCAGCAGCAGCCCAGCCCCGTTCCAACTCTAGAGGAAAACTGCAAACTAGCCGGAGACGTCAGGACCACCAGAAGCCGCTCCCCGATGGGCCGCTACGGCGACAAGTGGCAGTTCGCCCACAGCCCGAGCTGTGCCCCCTCATCGGGACACCGACCCCCAGGCCCACTGCAAGCACGGAGATCCCAGATCAGCAACTCCAGCCCAGCCCCGCTCCAACTCCAGAGGAACACGCTCCCCGTAGGGGCAGAAGCTGATGGTGTGCAAGGTACGTCTTGTTCTTGGGGTCGCGCAGCTCGGGCTGTGGGCGAACTGCCACTTGTCGCCGTAGCGGCCCATCGGGGAGCGGATTCCTCTGGAGTTGGAGGGGGAGGAGGGTATTGTGCTGTTTGATCGCCCCCTGCTATCCCAGGGACAGGGAGACAGGACGTTCACCGAGGGCGGCCCGCAGAGGTGACAGCGGAACCTCCGGTCGGTCCTGGAAGAAAGGGGAACTAAATCCCCTTCATAAAAGAGAAGTGGAGGGTATATTGCCCGGGAGGGTATATCGCCTACCTGGAAGAAACCGGCCATTTTTTCCAGGATGTCGTCTGCACACCAAAGCTCACGTTTGGCGCCAAACGCACGTCGCCGCTGCTGCACACGAGTGTGAAAATGTCGCCTTAGGCCGCCTAAGGGCATGTAGCCCCGCTAGGGTGACATGCGTGCGGGAGGTGATTCAATGCTGCGGTCACATTTACAAATTCAGGAATTCATTCAACACACTGCATTTCATACAAACATTTATTCTGCAAGAAAAAACTACATTGAAGACTCAAACTCGTGACCTTGCGGATATGAGCCGAGCACTCTACCACTGAGCCAGCCATTAAAATCTACGCTAAAAAATTTCCATTCCGAAGACCAACAAATTCCGAATTACGAAAAGTGTCTGGTCCCAAGGCTGTCGGATAAAAGGTTGTGCACCTGTAGTGTGAACGGGTGATCGATGGTCGGCATGGACACTGTGGGCTATGATGCATACTGATGAAATGCTTTCTACAGTGCATCTGTATAAGTTGGCGAGAGATGCAGGGGACATACCAAATTTAAGCAGTGCCATGGTGTGCTTTCTAGGCCATGGCTTTAATAAGGGTGGTCCAGGACATGTTGCGGGTGATATTTACTCTGAGGAAGTTACTTTGTACCTTTTTCTTTTGTAAACCAGCATCTGCACTTCCTTTGTGTCTAACTTCTTGCCTGCATGTTTCCTTATTATGAGAAGATAAGATATACAGTATGTGACCAGCTAGAGGGGAGGATATTTATGTTTAGAAAGGAACTGCAGATGCTGGTTTAAACTGAACATAGACAGAATAAGCTGGAGCAACACAGCGGGACAGGCAGCATCTCGGGAGTGAAGGAATGGGTGACGTTTCAGGTCGAGACCCTTCTTCAGACTGATATAGTTACGTTATCCATTATTAGATTGTGTCAGATTCATACCTGGAAGTTAATGGGTTAAACCTTTGCTTTTAAAAATATTATTTCAATAGTCTCTTTAATTATCCCATAGCATTGGCAAATATTCAAAACGTTATTTTTTAAATCAAAATGGGAATTTATTAAGCTGGGCTGTTCAATCACAAATATATAACCAGTTCCATTCTTAAAAATATGATTCTGATTTAAGACTCTCTCTGGTTGATTTTACATTGTAATTTGAGAACTAGATCCCCCGACGTTCTAATGAATGATTTACGTATGAAGGTACAGGCAAAGTGAATAATGAGACCAGCTATGAATTACCAGTTTATTATCCCGGCTGGTAGGCATTGCCAGCAGAGGGTTGGAGGTGGTCCAGGAGATTTACCTCGTGTGACCTCTCTCTCACCCTCCTCTGACCTCCTGATCCTTACTGTCCTTCCTACGGACAATAGACAATAGGTGCAGGAGTAGGCCATTCGGCCCTTCGAGCCAGCACTGCCATTCAATGTGATCATGGCTGATCATTAGTACCCTGTTCCTGCCTTCTCCCCATATCCCCTGACTCTGCTATTTTTAAGAGCCCTATCTAGCTCTCTCTTGAATGCATCCAGAGAACCCGCCTCCACCGCCCTCTGAGGCAGAGAATTCCACAGACACCACTCTCTGTGAGAAAAAGTGTTTCCTCGTCTCCGTTCTAAATGGCTTACTCCTTATTCTTAAACTGTGTGGCCCCTGGTTCTGGACTCCCCCAACATCGGGAACATGTTTCCTGCCTCTAGCGCGTCCAAGCTCTTAACAATCTTGGACAGGTACATGATTAGGAACGGTTTAGAGGAATTTGAGCCACATGTGGGCAAATAGTTTAATTTAGCTTAGAGATACAGCGTGGAAACAGGCCCTTCGGCCCATCGAGTCTGCAGCGACCAGCGACCCCAGTACACTAGCACTGTCCTACACACACTAGGGACAATCTTTACCAAAGCCAATAGAAACATCGAAACATAGAAATTAGGTGCAGGAGTAGGCCACTCAGCCCTTCGAGCCTGCACCGCCATTCAATATGATCATGGCTGATCATCCAACTCAGTATCCCGTACCTGCCTTCTCTCCATACCCCCTGATCCCCTTAGCCACAAGGGCCACATCTAACTCCCGCTTAAATATAGCCAATGAACTGGCCTCAACTACCCTCTGTGGCAGAGAGTTCCATAGATTCACCACTCTCTGTGTGAAAAAAGTTCTTCTCATCTCGGTTTTAAAGGATTTCCCCCTTATCCTTAAGCTGTGACCCCTTGTCCTGGACTTCCCCAACATCGGGAACAATCTTCCTGCATCTAGCCTGTCCAACCCCTTAAGAATTTTGTAAGTTTCTATAAGATCCCCTCTCAATCTTCTAAATTCTAGATAGTATAAACCAAGTCTATCCAGTCTTTCTTCATAAGACAGTCCTGACATCCCAGGAATCAGTCTCTGCACTCCCTCTATGGCAATAATGTCCTTCCTCAGATTTGGAGACCAAAACTGTAGGCATTACTCCAGGTTTGAGCCTGCAACGCCATTCAACTGCAGTAGAACCTCCCTGCTCCTATACTCAAATCCTTTTGCAATGAAAGCTAACATACCTGCGCTTCTCTCCATACCCTCTGATCCCCTTGGCACAAGGGCCACATCTAACTCCCTCTTAAATATAGCCAATGAACTGGCCTCAACTACCCTCTGTGGCAGAGAGTTCCAGAGATTCACCACTCTCTGTGTGCCAAAAAATTCTAACCTCATCTCGGTTTTAAAGGATTTCTCCCTTATCCTTAAGCTGTGACCCCTTGTCCTGGACTTCCCCAACATCGGGAACAATCTCCATAGAGACAGCACCCGTAGTCAGGATCGAGCCCAGGTCTCTGGCGCTCTGAGGCAGCTTCTTTACTGCTGCGCCACTGTGCTGCCCAATGGGCCGAGCATAGATAGGGCATCTTGTTCAGCATGGACTGTGAAGGGCCGAAGGGCCTGTTTCCATGCTGTATGACTCAAAAGAAAAGATAATATCGGTTAAGAGAGAAAGAAAGAAAAATCGACAGACAGAAATGCTGGAGAAACTCAGCGGGTGAGGCAGCCTCTATGGAGCGAAGGAATAGGTGATGTTTCGGGTCGAGACCCTTCTTCAGACTGATGTGGGGGCGGGAAGAAGAAAGGGAGAGGCGGAGACAGTGGGCTGTGGGAGAGCTGGGAAGGGGAAGGGAAGGAGGGAGAAAGCAGGGACTACCTGAAATTGGAGAAGTCAATGTTCATACCGCTGGGGTGCAAACTGCCCAAGCAAAATATGAGGTGCTGCTCCTCCAATTTGCGGTGGGACTCACTCTGGCCATGGAGGAGGCCCAGGACAGAAAGGTCGGATTCGCAATGGGAGAGGGAGTTGAAGTGCTGAGCCACCGGGAGATCAGGTTGGTTATTGCGAACTGTGCGGAGGATTTGGGAGAAGCGATCGCCAAGCCTACGCTTGGTCTCACCGATGTAGAGCAGGTAACACGGTTTTATAATTACTGACATGCGTGAACATTTCGAGACTGGGCTTCCTTTATCCAGTCAGGTCAAAGTAATGGAGCTGTACGGAAGCGCTGGGGAGATTGTGGGCTTTCAGTGTCATGATCCCACAACACCGTGATTGAGTTGCCACCCATCTGTCCACAGCCATCCGCATGCTTCTGTGTTTGTTCACCTGCCAGCAGGCATCTGTCAACCCTGGCTCAGCGGGTAGCATTCCTGTCTCTGGGTCAGAAGGTTATGGGTTCAAGCCCTGCTTTGGGAAGTCCGGTGTGGGTAATACATATACAGTAAAGGATAGGGAGATAAGGAATGATGTTTAGATTAGCTTGGTCAGTCTGCATCCTGATGGCCTGAACATTGACTTCTCCAATTTCCGGTAGCCCTTGCTGTCTCCTCCCCTTCTCAGCTCTCCCTGAGCCTTCTGGCTCCTCTTCCTTTCTCTTAACCCACCCCACCCCTACCCTGCATCAGTCTTAAGGATGGTTTCAGCCCGAAACGTCGCCTATTTCCTTCGCTCCATAGATGGTGCCGCACCCGCTGAGTTTCTCCAGCACTTTTGTCTACCCTTAGATTAGCTTAGTTTAGTTTAGTTTAGTTTAGTTCATAAGGGATAGGAGTAGAATTAGGCCATTCGGCCCATCAAGTCTATTCCGCCATTCAATCGTGGCTGATCTATTTCTCCTCCCTAACCCCATTCTCCTGCCTTCTCACCATAACCCCAGTTTAGTTTAAGAAGGAACTGCAGATGCTGGAAAATCGAAGGTAGACAAAAATGCTGGAGAAACTCAGCGGGTGAGGCAGCATCTATGGAGCGAAGGAAATAGGCAACGTTTCAGGGCAAAACCCTTCTTCAGTTTAGTTTAGTCTAGTTTTGAGATACACTGCAGAAACCTAGAGATCCAGCGCAAAAACAGGCCCTTCGGCCCAACGAGTCCGTACCGACCAACCTCTTAGTCATGGCTGACCATGGGTGTCTCCAGGGTGCTAGTCCCGAGAGGAGGACGTCTGTGCGTGACTTTGTTTAACGTGGGGAGACTGGTGCACAGACAGCCACCCCACAGTCCTTGACAGATCTGGGTCGGGATCCAGTGGCATGGAGTCCAAGACGACCGGAGACCCTTTTCTGCCGCAGCCTTCATCCGCCTTCCCAGCCGTTGTGACGTTAGCTCCACTAAGGTCAGCCATCGTCCTCCGCCTGTTCCACCGTTGAGGTCTTGGTTGGATTGTTCTTTGTCAGAGACCTCCCCCTCGACCTTACCGCCATGGGTGGCCCTACCAGGAGCATAGCTCCAGACGGCATCGCTCTCAGGATCTCAGGACCACACGAGCTTCTCCACCACGCCAACACACATTTTACAGAAGCCAATTAACCTACAAACCCGCATTTCTTTGATCACGGGGAGAACGTACAAACTCCATACAGACAGCACCCGTAGTCAGGATCGAGCTTGGGTCTCTGACGCTGTGAGGCAGCAACTCTACCATTGGGCCTGTACTCACTGGTGTTTAGAAGATTGAAGGGGGGACCTCATTGAAACGTGCAGCATAATGAAAGACATAGATAGAGTGGATGTGGAGAGGATGTTTGCACTGGTGGGAGAGTCTAGGACCAGAGGTCACAGCCTCAGAATTAAAGGTAGTTCTTTTAGAAAGAAGGTGAGGAGGAACATCTTTAGTCAATGGGTGGTTAATCTGTGGAAATCATTGCCACAGATGGCTGTGGAGGCCAAGTCAGTGGATAACTTTAAGGCAGAGATCAACCATGATTGAATGATTGAATGGCTGAGTTGACTCGATGGGCCGAATGGCCTAATTCTACTCCTATAACTTGTGAAACTGTGCCTCCCACTGAAAAAACATTCATCTGGGATAATCTAGGCTGATACTGAAAGACTGCTTGATTGTTGAGGGTGACAATAGACATTATGTGCAGGAGTTGGCCGTTCGGCCCTTCGAGCTAGCACCGCCATTCAATGTGATCATGGCTGATCATCCCCAATCAGTACCCCGCTCCTGCCTTCTCCCCATATCCCCTGATTCCGTTAGCCCTAAGAGCTAAAACTCTCTCTTGGAAAACATCCAGTGAATCGGCCTCCACTGCCTTCTGAGGCACAGAATTCCACAGATTCTCTGGGTGAAAAGGTTTTTCCTCATCTCAGTCCTAAATAGCCTACCCCTTATTCTTATACTGTGACCCCTGGTTTTGGACTCCCCCAACATCGGGAACATTTTTCCTGCATCTAACCTGTCCAATCCTTTAAGAATTGTATATGTTTCTCTAACATCCCCTCTCATCCTTCTAAATTCCAGTGAACACAATCCCAGTCGACCCATTCTTTCATCATATGACAGTCCTGCCATCCCGGGAATTAACCTGGTGAACCTACGCTGCATTCCCTCAATAGCAAGAATGTCCTTCCTCAAATTAGGAGACCAAAACTGCACACAACACTCCAGGTGTGATCTCACCAGAGCCCTGTACAACTGCAGTAGAACCTCCTTGCTCCTAAACTCAATGATGGTGTTATTCACTGCCTGCTGTACCTGCAGTGCTTACTTTTAGTTCAGGTCCTATTTGGAGATTGTAGTTTTGAATACAGGGAAGAATCTATTCCTGAACCTGGAGTGATTCACACCAAGAGTTGTTCCCGATGTTGGGGGGAGTCCAGAACTAGGGGCCACAGTTTAAGAATAAGGGGTAAGCCATTTAGAACGGAGACGAGGAAAAATCTTTTTCACCCAGAGAGTTGTGAGTCTGTGGAATTCTCTGCCTCAGAGGGCGGTGGAGGCAGGTTCTCTGGACACTTTCCAGAGAGAGCTAGATAGGGCTCTTAAAGGTAGCGGAGTCAGGGGATACGGGGAGAAGGCAGGAACGGGGTACTGACTGGGGATGATCAGCCATGATCACACTGAATGGCGGTGCTGGCTCGAAGGGCCGAATGGCCTACTCCCTGCACCTATTGTCCATTAACTTAGTTGCTAAAAGATCCTGAGGTTCTTGATGAAGTAACGAGGGGGTGAGATGTTTCTTCCGCAGTACGGTGGTTGATCAGAGGGCATGGATATAATAATAATAATAATAAATTTTATTTATGGGCGCCTTTCAAGAGTCTCAAGGACACCGTACAGAAATTTAGCAGGTAGAGGAAAAACATGTAAGGGGAATTAAATAAATAGTAGAGACATGACTAGTACACAAAGTAAAGACAGAATTCAATACAAAACACAGTATGAGGCAATTAATACACAGATGAAAAGGGAGGGGGACGTGGGGCTAAGGATAGGCAGAGGTGAAGAGATGGGTCTTGAGGCGGGACTGGAAGATGGTGAGGGGGGAGCGGTGGGTTTGTAGATGGTACAGTGCGTGTGTTTTTTTCACAGGGCTGCCCAAATGGTGAATGGAGCGTGGATGCAGATTTCAACAGCAGTCCGTGACAGGGAATTGGATCTACAGTTGAAAAGAAATCTCTGGAAGGAGCAGGGGAGTGGAACTAATTCGATAGCTGGACCAAAGAGCCAGCTGTGAGACAATGGGCAAATGGCCTGATGACGTGGTGTATGATTTCATGGGGAACTTGGGAATAGTTTGGAAACCTCTGAGGGAGGAACTTATTGAGGCCGGCTCCTCTCTTCTCTCTCTAACCCAGCTCCCAACCCCCACCCCGACCTCCCTTCACGAGAGTTATTCAGCAAAAGAGTTTGGGTTTTCTTGCAGCTATTTAAACGTGTGGACTGCATCTGGAGACAGGATGTATCTGTGGCACGGCCGGGGGAACAGGGAAAGGAATTTGGAATAGTTTACACTAGTTAGCGCTGTGCTCCAGGGAGGGGTTTAGATGGACTTGGTCGAGACACACTGGGCTGCAGAGAACGGATTTCATGAGTAACAGTCCCCGCGATCCTGCCTTTACATTCACACATCAGGCAACCTCTGCCAAAGTCGTCCGCGCATTTCCTTCGGAGGGGCCAGAAGATGAAACCCACGCAGGTCACGGGGCGAGCGGGCAAACTCCGCATACACAGACAGCAGCCGTAGTCGGGGTGGACTCACGGTCTCTGGCTCGGTGAGGCAGCAGCTCTACCCGCTGCGTCACCGTGCCACCCCTATGTAACTTAAGCTCAATAGACAATAGACAATAGGAGTAGAGGCCATTCGGCCCTTCGAGCCTGCACCGCCATTCAATATGATCATGGCTGATCGTCCAACTCAGTATCCCGTACCTGCCTTCTCTCCATACCCCCTGATCCCTTTAGCCACAAGGGCCACATCTAACTCCCTCTTAAATATAGCCAATGAACTGTGGCCTCAACTACCCTCTGTGGCAGAGAATTCCAGAGATTCACCACTCAAAGTGATCATGGCTGATCATCCACGATCAGTACCCCGTTCCTGCCTTCTCCCCATATCCCCTGACTCTGCTATTTTTAAGAGCCCTATCTAGCTCTCTCTTGAAAGCATCCAGAGAACCTGCCTCCACCGCCCTCTGAGGCAGAGAATAAGTGATAGGAGTAGAATTAGGCCCATCGAGCCTACTCCGCCATTCAATCGTGGCTGATCTCTCTCTCCCTCCCAACCCCCATTCTCCTGCCTTCCCCCCATAACCTCTGACACCCGTACGATTCAAGAATCTATCTATCTCTGCCTCTAGAACATCCACTGACTTGGCCTCTGTGTGGTGTGTGGAAAACAGGCTTCCACGATGGAGATGGTGAAAGGACATTGCAATTAGTTTCTTTATCAATAGAATAAATAGTAAGATATATACAGGGTGACACGGTGGCGCAGCGGTAGAGTTGCTGCCTCACAGCACCAGAGACCTGGGTTCGATCCTGACTGCGGGTGCTGTCTGTACGGAGTTTGTACATTCTCCCCGTGACCTGCGTGGCTTTTAACCATATAACAATTACAGCACGGAAACAGGCCATCTCGGCCCTACAAGTCCGTGCCGAACAAATGTTTTTCCCTTAGTCCCACCTGCCTGCACTCGTACCATAACCCTCCGCCATTCCCTTCTCATCCATATGCCTATCCAATTTATTTTTAAATATACCAACGAACCTGCCTCCACCACTTCCACTGGGAGCTCATTCCACACCGCCACCACTCTCTGCGTAAAGAAGATCCCCCTCATATTACCCCTAAACTTCTGTCCCTTAATTCTGAAGTCATGTCCTCTTGTTTGAATCTTCCCTATTCTCAAAGGGAAAAGCTGGTCCACATCAACTCTGTTTTCTCCGAGATCTTCGGTTTCCTCCCACATTCCAAAGACGTGCAGGTTTGTAGGTTCATTAGCTTGGTAGAACGTGTCCCCCAGTGTGTGTAGGATGGTGTTAGTGTGCGGGGATCGCTGGTCGGTACGGACCCGGTGGGCCGAAGGGCCTGTTTCCACGCTGTATCTCTAAACTGAGCTAGCCATTGGACGGAACAGAGGACATTTGCTTCTCTCACCACACGCTGAATTGTTCCAAACATGTAATTTAGCTGAAGGAAATTATAGCCGTGCACAGCTTGCCACGTTTAAATGTAGCATTTCATGGGGGGAACTATCATGTTAAAGTTAACACGGAGGCTGGAATTGGCTCGACAAGGTAATGTTTAGATGTGGAGAGGAGGTTTCCATTAGTGGGAGAGTCTAGGACCAGCCTCAGAGTAAAGGGACGTACATTTAGGAAGGAGATGAGGAGGAATTTCTTTAGCCAGAGGGTGGTGAATCTGTGGAATTCTTTGCCACAGATGGCTGTGGAGGCCAAGTCAGTGGATATCATCAAGGCTGATTATT
>NC_073384.1:5205410-5275410 GCF_028641065.1 Leucoraja erinaceus | reverse complement strand
TGTGGGACCTTGTCGAAAGCCTTCTGGAAGTCCAGATACACCACATCCACTGGTTCTCCCCTATCCACGCTACTAGTTACATCCTCGAAAAATTCTATAAGATTCGTCAGACATGATTTACCTTTCGTAAATCCATGCTGACTTTGTCCAATGATTTCACCACTTTCCAAATGTGCTGCTATCCCATCTTTAATAACTGACTCTAGCAGTTTCCCCACTACCGATGTTAGCCTTCATAACAAGAGGATTTCAGTATAGGAGTAAAGAGGTTCTCCTGCAGTTGTATAGGACTCTGGTGAGACCACATCTGGAGTATTGTGTACAGTTTTGGTCACCTAATTGGACATCCTTGTGATTGAGGCAGTGCAGCGTAGGTTCAGGAGATTGATCCCTGGGATGGCGGGACTGTGATATGAGGAAAGATTGAAAAGACTAGGCTTGTATTCACTGGAGTTTAGAAGGATGAGGGGGTGGTTCTTATAGAAACATATAAAATTATAAAAGGACTGGACAAGCTAGGTGCAGGAAAAATGTTCCCAATGTTGGGCGAGTCCAGAACCAGCGGCCACAGTCTTCGAATAAAGCGGAGGTCATTTAAGACTGCGGTGAGAAAAAACGTTTTCACCCAGAGAGTTGTGAATCTGTGGAATTCCCTGCCACAGAGGGCAGTGGAGGCCAAGTCACTGGATGGATTTAAGAGAGAGTTAGAGCTCTAGGGGCTAGTGGAGTCAAAGGATATGGGTAGAAGGCAGGCACAGGTTATTGATTGTGGACGATCAGCCATGATCACAATGAATGGCGGTGCTGGCTCGAAGGGCCGAATGGCCTCCTCCTGCACCTGTTTTCTATGTTTCTATGTAAATGGGTCTGCAATCATACACTACAATCGCTGCACACTATTTTTAATCTCTATCATGTATCTGTACACTGTGGACGGCTCGATTGTGATCATGTGTTGCCTTTCCGCTGGCTGGTTAGCACGCAGCAAAAAAGCTTTTCACTGTACCTCAGTACAGGTGACGATAAACTAAATGTAACTAAACTAAGTACCTGGTGGTGGACACGTGGTCACGGGGAGAACGTACAAACTCCGTACAGACAGCACCCGGGGTCGTTATCGATCCCGGCTCTCTGGCGCTGTGAGGCAGCAACTCTACCGCTGCGCCACCCCAATATAGTTTAGTTTAGAGGTACAGCACGGAAACAGGCCCTTCGGCCCACCGAGTCCGCACCGACCAGCGATCCCCGCACACTAACACTATCCTACACACACTAGGGACAACTTTTACATTTACACCAAGCCAATCGACCAGCAAGCCTGTACGGCTTTGGGCTGTAGGAGGAAACTGGAGACTCTGGAATTTAGAAGGATGAGAGGGGATCTTATTGAAACATATAAGATTATTAAGGGTTTGGACACGCTAGAGGCAGACAACATGTTCCTGATGTTGGGGGAGTCCAGAACCAGGGGCCATACAGTTTAAGAATAAGGGGTAAGCCATTTAGAACGGAGATGAGGAAACACTTTTTCACACGGAGAGTTGTGAGTCTGTGGAATTCTCTGCCTCAGAGAGCGGTGGAGGCAGGTTTTCTCTAGATGCTTTCAAGGGAGAGCTAGACAGACCTCTTAAAAATACCGGAGTCAGAGGATATGGGGAGAAGGCAGGAACGGGGTACTGATTGGGGATGGTACACAAAATTGCTGGAGAAACTCAGCGGGTGCAGCAGCATCTATGGAGCAAAGGAAATAGGCGACGTTTCGGGCCGAAACCCTTCTTCAGACTGATGGGGGGGGGGGGGGGGGAGAAGGAAGGAAAAGGGGAGGAGGAGGAGCCCGAGGGCGGGCGGATGGGAGGGTGGGAGGAGACAGCTAGAGGGTTAAGGAAGGGGAGGAGACAGCAAGGGCTAGCAAAATTGGGAGAATTCATTGTCAATGCCATCCGGACGCAAGCAACCCAGGCGGAATATGAGGTGCTGTTCCTCCAATTTCCGCTGTTGCTCACTCTGGCAATGGAGGAGACCCAGGACAGAGAGGTCGGATTGGGAATGGGAGGGGGAGTTGAAGTGCTGAGCCACCGGGAGTTCATGTTGGTTATTGCGGACTGAGCGGAGGTGGTCGGCGAAACGATCGCCCAACCTACGCTTAGTCTCCCCGATGTAAATCAGCTGACACCTAGAGCAGAGGATGCAGTAGATGAGGTTGGAGGAGATGCAGGTGAACATTTGTCGCACCTGGGGCTGATTGGGGATGATCAGCCATGATCACATTGAATGGCGGTGCTGGCTCGAGGGGGCGAATGGCCTACTCCTGCACCTATTGTCTATTGTCCATTGTCCATTGTGTATTGTCTACCCCGGAGAAAACCCACGCAGGTCACAGGGGGGGGAAGGTACAGACAGCATCCGTAGTCAGGATCGAACCCGGGTCTCCGGCGCTGTAAGGCGGCAACTCTACCGCTGCGCCACCATCACGCCCCTAGTCTTGAATGTAACTCGTGCTTCTATGAAGGTTGGCGGTTGAAACTGCTGCTGGCATGCCACATGGACACTGTAACCTAAGATCACTTGTAAATTGGCGGTTTCAGAGTTCACCGAGACAGGAAGGGTGTTCCTCCTGCACGCGGTCACTGTAACAGGAGCAAACAGCACTGTTAGCATGTATTTATAACCTGCCTCAAGGAGGAAAATAATACATCCGTGAAGGAAGGAACAGCGGACGGAGCACGCGGGTTTTACACCGAAGATCGACACAGAGAAGCTGCCGTGACTCAGCGGGACGGGCAGGAGAGAAGGAATAGGTGACGTTTTTCGGGTCGTGACCCTTCTTCAGACCGAGAGTAAGGGGGACAGAGGGAAACGAGAGATATAGTCGGTGATGGAGAGAAAACATTTTTTAGATTTTTTTTTTAATTCTTAGATTCAAACTTCAGATTTAGACTTCAAAATTCAGATTTATTGTCATTGTGCAGTGTACAAGTACAGAGACAAGGAAATGCAGTTGACATCTCACCCAGAAGTGCGAACACAGAATAATGGTACAGCGAAATGTATATATAGAAACATAGGAACATAGAAACATAGAAATTAGGTGCAGGAGTAGGCCATTCGGCCCTTCGAGCCAGCATCGCCATTCAATATGATCATGGCTGATCATCCAACTCAGTATCCCGTACCTGCCTTCTCTCCATACCCTCTGACCCCCTTAGCCACAAGGGCCACATCTAACTCCCTCTTAAATATAGCCAATGAACTGGCCTCAACTACCTTCTGTGGCAGAGAGTTCCAGAGATTCACCACTCTCTGTGTGAAAAAAGTTCTTCTCATCTCGGTTTTAAAGGATTTCCCCCTTATCCTTAAGCTGTGACCCCTTGTCCTGGATATGTGTATACAGTAGCAGTAGCACAATTTTCGGGTTGTTGAGTAGAGTGACAGCCGCAGGGAAGAAGCTGTTCCTGGACCTGCTGGTCCAGCAACGGAGAGACCTGTAGCGCCTCCCGGATGGGGTGTGTCTGGAGTGAGAGCAGTCCTTGGTGATGCTGAGCGTGGAGGCCGGTCTCCGGATGCTTTCAAGAGAGAGCTAGATAGGGCTCTTAAAGATAGCGGAGTCAGGGGATATGGGGAGAAGGCAGGAACGGGGCACTGATTGTGGATGATCAGCCATGATCACATTGAATGGCGGTGCTGGCTCGAAGGGCCGAATGGCCTACTCCTGCACTTATTGTCTATTGTTAAAGGAAACAGGCCATAGTTAGCTGTGTGCTCGGTGAAAACCGGTTGCAGACAATGAGACTGAACAAGACGACTTTGCAGCTGTTACAATGACTTGGGTGGGGGAGGGACGGAGGGAGAGGGGATGCAAGGGTTATTTGTAGTTAGAGAAATCAATATTCATTTTTACAGACCTTGTACGTTTGTACAGCCTTGCCGCATCGGTCTTTGTATAACACCAATGTTACATTCGGCCCCCCTGGGTCTGCTGAGGGGCCAGGGACGAGGGCGGACACGTGGAAGTGGGGACGCCACTACCGGGCGAAGGAACAAGGGTGGGTCCGGTCCGGGGGGGGGGGGGGGGGGGGGGGGGGGGAAAACAAATGGGGATCTGGCGCGGGGGGACTTTGTAACTCTGTCTGTGCCCTTTATGTGGTGACCATTTACATACCTTGGGTTTACAAGCTAAGAATTTCACTGTGACAATAAAGTGTTCATTGATTCACCTTCAGATATTGACTACAACAGAGACACCTTGTGGTAATTATACTAAATTGAGTTTAGAGATACAGCGTGGAAACAGGCCCTTCGGCCCACCTAGTCAATGCTAACCATCGATTGGTCACCTGCTCACAATAGTTCTATGTTGTCTGCTCCACCCACACACACACACGCACGCGCACACACGCACGCACACACACACACACACGCACACACACATGCACACACACGCACACACACGGTATGCAAGAGCGCATGTGTAAGTGTGTGTGCATGAGTGTGCGAGAATGTGTCAGTGCGAGTGCATGTGTACGAGAGTGAGTGTGCAAGTTAGTGTGTGGATGTGAGTGTGTGAGTGCGAGTGTGTGTGTGTGTAAGTATGTATTAGTGTGTATGTGTGCGTGCGTGAATGTGTGCATGTGTGTGCGAGAATGGGTGTGTGCGCGAGTGTGCATTAGTTTGTGTTACGTGTGTGTGCGTGCGAGTGTGAATTAGTGTGTGTACGTGCACGTGCGTGAGTGTGTATTAGTGTGTGTTTGTGAGGTTGTGTGAGTGTGTGACATGCCCGTGTGGTGGTCCGTTCCCTGGGGAGAGAGTCTGGGGTGGAGAGAGGAACAGGGGCAGCATCCCGGGGAGCACTCGTGGCAGTGAGAGGCAGCTGCTGGCAGTCACCCGGGGGAGAGGAGAACACCCAGGGGCGCAGTGCAGGAACACCCATGGGTGGAGCAGCAGGGAGAGAGAGAGAGCACCCATGGGAGAGGAGGGTGCAGGTTCACCTCATCAATGGACAGGCATAAAAGAGCGGAGAGCGGAGAGGGTGAAGCCAAGCCCCAGAGGACAGACGGGGGGCACAGAGGGGAGGGCACAGAGAGAAGGGGAGAGGGGTAGAAAGGAGACAGTAATAGGAAAGAGGAGGGAGAATGAGAGATGAGAGGGGAAGGGAGGAGAGGGAGAGGTAGATAGGAGGGACAGGGGGGAGAAGAAAGGGCAGGGGAGAGGAAAGAGAGAGGGAGAGAGGAGAGGAGGAGGGGAGAGAGAGAGGGGAGAAGAAAGGGGTGAGAGAGGAGAGAGAGGGTTGTGAGTAGAGAGAGTGTGGGCGCTGGGAGGCAGCGCCAGTGCAGACAGGGAGAGGCGGAGAGAGAGAGAGAGAGGGAGAACGTCGGGCAGAGAGAGGGGGTAAGTAACAGTGTGGGGAGGAGTGGAGAGAGAGGGGAAGGGAAGAGAGGAGAGGGGGGAGAGGGGAGTGGGGAAGGGAAGAGAGGAGAGGGGGAGAGGGGGGAGTGGGGAGAGGGCAGGGGAGAGGAGGGGAGGAGAAGGAGAAGGGGAGGGAAGAGGAAGAGGGAGAGGGATGGGAGGGGAGAGAGGAGTGGAGTGGGGAGAGGAAGAGAGGAGTGGGGAGAGGAAGAGAGGAGTGGGGAGAGGGAGAGGGAGAGGGGAGAGGGGGAAGGAGAGAAAGGAGGGGCTTTGTAAACGGCTACGGACTTCACCCACACAGGGTGAGGAGGGGGAGAGGGGAGAGGGGGAGGGAGAGAAGGAGAGAAAGGAGAGGAGAGGGGAGAGAGAGAAAGAAGGGAGAGAGGAGAGGGGGAGAGAGGGGAGGAGAGAGGGAGGGGGAGAGGGAGAGGGAGAGGGGAGGAGACGAGGGAGGGGAGAGGACACTATAGGGAGGGGAGGGGAGAGGGAAGAATCCGTCTATGCACCGTTTGAACCAAGACTGGGTGATAAAAGCGAGGAGGATAAATGAGCCGCAGAGAGAGAGAGACTGACTGACGGCAGCGCCACCGGGCTCTGAAATGCCAAGTCCACAGAATCAACTTTCTTTAAAATATATTTATATTTATATATCTTTGCAGAAGAAGCAAGCCGCGGGTTGGAGCAAAGAATGAGGTGTTTTGATGCGGGGGTTTAACTTGCTGAGCAGAGCCCAATATTAAATCCTCTGTGTGTGTGTCTCTGTGTCTATCTGTCTCTGTCTGAGTTGTTCTCTCTGTCTCTGTCTCTCTGTCCTGTTCTGTCTCTCCCTTTCTCTGTGTCTCTCTTGTTCTCTGTGTCTCTCTGTCTCTGTGTCTCTCTTGTTCTCTCTGTGTCTCTGTGTCTCTCTGTCCTGTGTCTCTGTGTCTCTCTGTCCTGTGTCTCTGTGTCTCTCTGTCCTGTGTCTCTCTGTCTCTCTTGTTCTCTCTGTCTCTCTTGTTCTCTGTGTCTCTGTGTCCTGTTCTCTCTGTCTGTGCGAGTAGGAGCATTGACAAAATCTCTCTGTGTCTGTCTCTCTCCCACTCTGTGCGTGTGTTTGTGTGGCGTTAACAACATATCTCTCTCTCTCTCTCTCTGTGCATGCAGGATTGACACAATCTCTCTTTCTCTCTCAATCCCTCTTTCTCTTTCTTTCTCTCTCCCTCTCTCTCTCTGTTTCTCTGTCTCAACCCCTCTCTCCCCCCCTCGGCGTCTTGGACACATTTGCAAAGCCAGCCATAACTCGCCCTGCTGCCACCGTTTGCGAAGTGGAGACTAGCCCGAGTCCCGACCCCCCGGCTCCGGCAGCGGCTCCGCCCGGCAGCAGCTCGCCTCGGGCCGCGGGCGACAAGGGCAGCCGCCGGGTGCGCAGGATGGCTCGCCTGGCCGCGGAGTTGCTGCTGCTACTGGGTCTCCTCATTCTCACCGTCCACATCACCGTCCTCAGGAGCTTGCCCCTGGGCCAACAGGAGGGCAACAGCACCCCGGGGGGAGAGGGGCAGGTAAGGAGCACACCTGAGCTGGGCTGGGGTGGGCTGGGCTGGACTGGGCTGAGCTGGGGGCTGGGCTGGGCTGGGCTGGGCTGGGCTGAGGTGCAGTGGGCTGAGCTGAGCTGGGCTGGGCTGTGCTGGGCTGGGCTGGGGTGAGCTGGGCTGGGCTGGGCTGGGCTGGGGTGGGCTGGGCTGGGCTGGGCTGGGCTGAGCTGGGCTGAGCTGGGCTGGAGTGAGTTGGGCTGGGCTGGGCTGGGCTGGGCTGAGCTGGGCTGGGCTGGGGGCTGAGCTGGGCTGAGCTGAGGTGGGTTGGGCTGAGCTGGGCTGGGCTGAGCTGGGCTGGGGTGAGCTGAGCTGGGCTGGGCTGGGCTGGGCTGGGGTGAGCTGAGCTGGGCTGGGCTGGGCTGGGCTGGGGTGAGCTGAGCTGGGCTGGGCTGGGCTGGGCTGGGCTGGGCTGGGCTGGCCTGGGCTGGGTGGAGGTGGGCTGGGCTGGGCTGGGCTGGGGTGAGGTGTGTGTGTGTGTAGAGGCTTTGGGGCGAGAAGGTCCAACAGAATGAATGGCACAAGTGGAAAACGAAAAGTGCTGGAGTAACTCAGCGGGTCAGGCAGCATCTGTGGAAAGTGCTGGAGTAGCTCAGCGGGTCAGGCAGCATCTGTGGAAAGTGCTGGAGTAACTCAGCGGGTCAGGCAGCATCTGTGGAAAGTGCTGGAGTAACTCAGCTGGTCAGGCAGCATCTGTGGAAAGTGCTGGAGTAACTCAGCGGGTCAGGCAGCATCTGTGGAAAGTGCTGGAGTAACTCAGCGGGTCAGGCAGCATCTGTGGAAAGTGCTGGAGTAACTCAGCGGGTCAGGCAGCATCTGTGGAAAGTGTTTCCTCGTCTCCGTTCTAAATGACCAACCCCTTATTCTTAAACTGTGGCCCCTGGTTCTGGACTCCCCCAACATCGGGAACATGTTTCCTGCCTCTAGCATGTCCAAACCCTTAATAATCTTATATGTTTCAATAAGATGCCCTCTCATCCTTCTAAACTCCAGTGTGTACAAAGCCCAGCCGCTCCATAGAGGGAGTACAGAGAAGGTTCACCAGACTGATTCCTGGGATGTCAGGACTGTCTTATGAAGAAAGACTGGATAGACTCGGCTTGTACTCGCTAGAATTTAGAAGATTGAGGGGGGATCTTATAGAAACTTACAAAATTCTTAAGGGGTTGGACAGGTTAGATGCAGGGAGATTGTTCCCGATGTTGGGGAAGTCCAGAACAAGTTTAAGGATAAGGGGGAAATCTTTTAGGGCCGAGATGAGAAAAACATTTTTCACACAGAGAGTGGTGAATCTCTGGAATTCTCTGCCACAGAAGGGTAGTTGAGGCCAGTTCATTGGCTATATTAAGAGGGAGTTAGATGAGGCCCTTGTGGCTAAAGGGATCAGGGGGTATGGAGAGAAGGCAGGTACGGGATACCGAGTTGGATGATCAGCCATGATCATATTGAATGTCAGTGCAGGCTCGAAGGGCCGAATGGCCTACTCCTGCACCTATTTTCTATGTTTCTATGAAAATGCTGGAGTAACTGTGCAGGGCAGGCAGCATCTGTGGAAAGCAAAAGTTCTGGAGTAACTCAGCGGGTGAGGCAGCATCTATGGAGCAAAGGAAAGGGCAACGTTTCGGGTCGAGACCCTTCTTCAGACTTTTAGCAGGTCGGGCAGCATCTGTGGAGAACGCCAGAGTAATTCAGGAGGCAGCATCTATGAAGATAAGGAATTGGTGACGTTCCTGTTCCAGACCATCCTTAACTCGAATGAAGGGTCTCGACGTGAAGCGTTGCCAGTTCCTTCTCTCCATAGATGCTGCCTCACCCGCTGAGTTTCTCCAGCATTTTATCTGTCCACCTTGGATTTTTCCAACATCTGCAGTTATTTCTTAAACAGAGTAAATTCAGCAGGTCAGGCAGCATCTGTGCATATTGCTGGGCTAACTCAGCAAGTCAGGCAGCATCTTTGAAATTTGCTAGACTAATTCAGGAAGTTGGGCCACATCTGTGGAACGTACTGGTGTAACTCGGCGGGTCAGGCAGCATCTGTGGAGGACATGGATAGGCGATCGCTCGAGGTTGGGATCTTTCACCTTCCTGCCTGGATTAGGGGGTGTTAGCTACAGGATTGTTTTCTCTGGAGCGCTGGGGAGGTTGAGTGGAGACCTGATAGAATGATAAGAGGCGTGGATAGGGCGGACAGTCAGAAACGTTCTCCCCGTTGGGGGGGGAGGATGGCAAAGACTAGAGGGGGCACAGCTTTAAGGCGAGAGGAGCCAAGATTAAAGGAGATGTAAGGATAGACTGACGAAGGGTCTCGACCCGAAACGTCACCCATACCTTCTCCCCAGAGATGCTGCCTGTCCCGCTGAGTTGCTCCAGTTGCACGTTGTGTCTCTCTTCGATGCAAACCAGCGTCTACTGTAGTTCCTCCCTACACACGAGGGAAGATAACACGGGGATAGAGTGAGTAGAATGATATTGGCCGGGTAGAACGAATAGAGGAGTGAGCAGAGATGGGGAGCAAAGTGGAGAATTCACTGGGCATGTAGACACTGGAGCCACGAGCAAGGCACCAAGTGCTGGAGGAACTCAGTGGGTCTGGTAACATCTGGAGGTTGGGGGGGGGGAGATGGGCAGACGACGTTTCAGGCCGGGACCCTTCCCCAGAGGGGGAGAGACACAGATGGACAAAGAGTGTGAGAGAGAGAACACAGAGAGAATCTGCCAGACCCCCAAAAAATGGTGTGAGGGGGTTTAGTTTAGTTCCGAGATAAAGTGAAAAGCTTTTTTTGCTGCTTGCTATCCGTTCAGCAGAAGGGCTATATACATGATTGCAATCGAGCAAGCCATCCGTCCACAGTGTACAGGATACAGGGAATGGGGATGGGAGATGGAGAGGGAATTATTGACAAGGATTAAGGTGAAGAGAGATATGTAAGAGAAACAGGATTTGAGAAAAAGAGAGAGAAAGAGTGACAGGCAATAAATGTCAAGAAAAATAGCATATAGCAAACCTGTCTGTGTTTCAAGGTGTAATGTGCTGTGCGATCCAAAGATCTTAGAGCAGAGATCTTTGGTGCTATCTGTGTTCCTATGCTTGGTGTTGAAATATAAACGCAGAATCATCCGAAAACTATCTGGTCAACTCAAACTAATTATGTATTAGAGTAAAGAGGTTCTTCTGCAGTTGTATAGGGCTCTTGTAAAACCACATCTGGAGTATCGTGTACAGTTTTGGTCTCCTAATTTGAAGAAGGACATCCTTGTGATTGAGGCAGTGCAGCGTAGGTTCACGAGATTGATCCCTGGGATGGCGGGACTGTCATATGAGGAAAGATTGAAAAGACTAGGCTTGTTTTCACTGGAGTTTAGAAGGGGATGAGGGGGAATCTTATAGAAACTTATAAAAGGACTGGACAAGCTAGATGCAAGAAAAATGTTCCCAATGTTGGGGCGAGTCCAGAACCAGGGGCCACACAGTCTTAGAATAAAGGGGGGGGGGGGCATTTAAGACTGAGGTGAGAAAAAACCTTTTCACCCAGACAGTTGTGAATTTGTGGAATTCCCTGCCACAGAGGGCAGTGGAGGCCAAGTCACTGTATCTCTAAACTAAACTTAAAAAAAAGTTGCTGGTTTACACCAAAGATAGACACATAATGCTGGAGTAACTCAACGGGACAGTATATATGTCTCGTTCGACACCCTTCTTCAGTCTGAAGAGTGAAAAACATAATTGTAACTCGTTGAGCTTATTTTAGTTTAGTTTATTGTCACGTGTACCGAGGTACAGTGAAAAGCCTTTTGTTGCCTGCTATCTGGTCAGCAGAAAGACAATACATGATTACAGAATGGAGCAGCTGGGCTTGTACACTCTGGAGTTTAGAAGGATGAGAGGGCATCTCATTGAAACATATAAGATTGTTAAGGGCTTGGACACGCTAGAGGCAGGAAACATGTTCCCGATGTTGTGGGAGTCCAGAACCAGGGGCCACAGTTTTAGAATAAGGAGTGAGCCATTTAGAACGGAGACGAGGAAACACTTTTTCTCACAGAGAGTGGTGAGTCTGTGGAACTCTCTGCCTCAGAGGGCGGTGGAGGCCGGTTCTCTGGATGCTTTCAAGCGAGAGCTAGATAGGGCTCTTAAAGATAGCGGAGTCAGGGGATATGGGGAGAAGGCAGGAACGGGGTACTGATTGGGGATAATTGGGAAAATCGAAGGTACACAAAAATGCTCCAGCTTTTTTGTGTACCTTCGATTTTCCAGCATCTGCAGTTCCTTCTTAAACACTGATTGGGGATGATCAGCCATGATCACATTGAATGGCGGTGCTGGCTCAAAGGGCCGAATGGCCTACTCCTGCACCTATTATCTATTGTCTACAATCGGACCATCCCCAGTGTACAGACACATGATGAAGGGAACAAGGTGAATAACATTTAGTGCAAGATAAAGTCCGATCAAATGATCATTTATTCCAATCCAGGTTCTGTACATTTGAGTCGTATATTTTATGATAGATGTGTTAATATTTGAATGATTGTTTGCATGGAAACAGGCCCTTCGGCCCAACTAGGCCAAGCTGACCCCATCTATACTAGTCCCTCCTGCCTGCGTTTGGCCCATATCCCTCTAAATCTTTCCTGTCCATGTACTTAGGCAAATGCCTTTTAAATGCTTCTATAATCCCAGCCTCAACTACTTCCTCTGGCAGCTCGTTCCATACACCCACCACCCACTGAGTGGAAAAAGTTACCCCTCGGGTTCCTATTCAATATTTCCCCTCTCACCTTAAACCCATGTCCCTTGATTCTTGATACCGTGAAGCTGGGTAAAAGATCGTGGGCTATCGAGTTATAGAATCGTACACCATGGAAACAACCTCTTGACCCAAAAAACCACCTACCATCCTCCAGAGATGCTGCCCGCCCCACTGAGTTACTCCGGAACTTTGTCTCCATCTTCAGTGTAAACTGTATCTGCGGTCATAGATTCATTGAGTGATACAGCGTGGAAACAGGCCCTTCGGCCCAACTTGCCCACACCGCCAAACAAGTCCCAGCTACACTAGTCCCACCTGCCTGTGTTTGGTCCATATCCCTCCAAACCTGTCCTATCCATGTTCCTGTCTTAACTGCTTCTTAAATGTTGGGATAGTCCCTGCCTCAACTACCTCCTCTGGCAGCTTGTTCTAGGTGATATGGGGAGAAGGCAGGAATGGGGTACTGATTGGGGATGATCAGTCATGATCATATTGAGATAGATCAGCCATGATTTATAGACAATAGACAATAGACAATAGGTGCAGGGCCATTCAGCTGGCTCGATGGGCTGAATGGCCTTATTCAGGCTGATTGGCCCTGCACCTATTGTCTATTGTCTATTGTCTATAAATCATGGCTGATCTATCTCTCCCTCCTAACACCATTCTCCTGCCTTGTCCCCATAAGAATCCATCTATCTCTGCCTTAAACATATCCACTGACTTGTCCTCCACAGCCTTCTGTGGCAAAGAATCCCACAGATTCATCACCCTCTGATTAAAGACATTCCTCCTCATCTCCATCCTAAAAGAACATTCTTTAATTCTGAGGCTGTGACCTCTAGGCCTAGACTCTCCCACTAGTGGAACCATCCTCTCCACATCCACTCTATCCAAGCCTTTCACTGTTCTATGCGTTTTGTGTCTACCTTGTGTCCATCTGAGAGGGTCCAGAGGAGGTTTACGAGAATGATCCCAGGAATGGGTGGGTTAACATATGATGAGCGTTTGTCGGCGCTGGGCCTGCACTCGCTGGAGTTTAGAAGAATGAGGGGGGGACCTCATTGAAACGTACAGAACAGTGAAAGGCCTGGATAGAGTGGATGTGGAAAGGATGTTTCCACTAGTGGGAGAGACTAGAGGTCGCAGCCTCAGAATGAAAGGATGCAAGTTTAGGAAGGAGATGAGGAGGAATTTCTTTAGTCGGAGGGTGGTGAATCTGTGGGATTCATTGCTGCAGAGGCAGTGGAGGCCAAATCAGTGGATATTTTTAAGGCGGAAATTGACAGGATCTTGATTAGTACGGGAGTCAGGGGTTGTGGGGAGAAGGCAGGAGAATGGGGTTAGGAATGAGAGATAGATCAGATAGATAGAGATAGGATGGCAGAATAGACTGGATGGGCCGAATGGCCTAATTCTGCTCCTAAAACTTATGAATTTGTGGAAGATAGGTGTTCTTGAGATTGTTTCCCCGTATTGGGTTTTACAGTGACTGTCACCCTGATACAATTAGCTAAGTCGAGGTTTCACAAAGTGGGCATTGACAACTGGCAAAACATCTCACTTAGTACAATGGCAAGTTTCCAGCCAACTTGGGCCAATGATGACGGCACCAGCTGAACCAAGTCCCTTCGGATTGGGATAATTGCAGCAATAATTAGCACAGCGATAAAAAAACAAATTACAATTCCCGGGATGGCGGGACTGACATATGCTGAGAGAATGGAGCGGCCGGGCTTGTACACTCTGGAGTTTAGAAGGATGAGAGGGGATCTTATTAAAACATATAAGATTATTAAGGGCTTGGACACGCTAGAGGCAGGAAAAACATGTTCCCGATGTTGGGGGAGTCCAGAACCAGGGGCCACAGTTTAAGAATAAGGAGTAAGCCATTTAGAACGGAGACGAGGAAACACTTTTTCTCACAGAGAGTGGTGAGTCTGTGGAATTCTCTGCCTCAGAGGGCGGTGGAGGCAGGTTCTCTGGATGCTTTCAAGAGAGAGCTAGATAGGGCTCTTAAAAATAGCGGAGTCAGGGGATATGGGGAGTAGGCAGGAACGGGGTACTGATTGGGGATGATCAGCCATGATCACATTGAATGGCGGTGCTGCCTCGAAGGGCCGAATGGCCTACTCCTGCACCTATTGTCTATTGTCATAAAACTCCCACTACAGTTATTAGTAAAGGAAGCGCTTAGATTAAGAAAGAACTGCAGATGCTGGGAAAAAAATCGAAGGTAGACAACAAAGCTGGAGAAACTCAGCGGGTGAGGCAGCATCTATGGAGAGATGGAATAGGTGACGTTTCGGGTCGAGACCCTTCTCGCTGCAAGGCAGCAACTCTGCCACTGCGCCACTGTGCCGCACATCTGCAGCTCCTTCCCGTACTCGATTAGTTTAAGTTGACCAGATAGATTTCGTAAAATTTTGCATATATACATTTTAACACCGAGCCAAGAACACAGACAGCACAGCACATTACACTTTACACAGACAGGTTTGTTTAATAGAAACATAGAAATTAGGTGCAGGAGTAGGTCATTCGGCCCTTCGAGCCTGCACTGCCATTCAATGTGATCATGGCTGATCATCCAACTCAGTATCCCGTACCTGCCTTCTCTCCATACCCCCTGATCCCCTAGCCACAAGGGCCACATCTAACTCCCTCTTAAATATAGCCAATGAACTGGCCTCGACTACCCTCTGTGGCAGAGAGTTCCAGAGATTCACCACTCTCTGTGTGAAAAAAGTTCTTCTCATCTCAGTTTTAAAGGATTTCCCCCATATCCTTAAGCTGTGACCCCTTGTCCTGGACTTCCCCAACATCGGGAGCAATCTTCCTGCATCTAGCCTTTCCAACCCCTTAAGAATTTTGTATGTTTCTATAAGATCCCCTCTCAATCTCCTAAATTCTAGAGAGTATAAACCAAGTCTATCCAGTCTTTCTTCATAAGACAGTCCTGACATCCCAGAAATCAGTCTGGTGAACCTTCTCTGCACTCCCTCTATGGCAATAATGTCCTTCCTCAGATTTGGAGACCAAAACTGTACGCAATACTCCAGGTGTGGTCTCACCAAGACCCTGTACAACTGCAGTAGAACCTCCCTGCTCCTATACTCAAATCCTTTTGCTATGAATCCTTTTGCTATGAGGATTAATGTTTAAGAAAGAACTGCAGTTGCTGGAAAAATCGAAGGTAGACAAACATCCTCTCCGCATCCACTCTTATCCAAGCCTTATGCAACTTATGGAGTGTAATTTCTTGCTGATGAAACGATGACAGCACCACGTGAATTATGTCATCCTTTGCTACAATTTCACATTGGCATTGACTGTTGTAACTAAATTTAGATTCTGTTTAGTTTATTGACACGTGTACCGAGGTACTGTGAAAAGCTTTTCTGTTGCGTGCTAACCAGTCAGCGGAAAGACTACACATGATTACAATCGAGCCGTTCACAGTGTAAAGGGAATAACGCTTAGTGCAAGATGAAATCCAGTAAAGTCCGAATAAAGAAAGTTTGAAGGTCTCCAAATGTCTTTGTCGACAAATTGATTGAAAGATACAGCACGGAAACAGGCCCTTCAGCCCACCGAGTCCACGCCAGCCATCGATCACCACACAGTAACAATATCCTACACCCAGTAATTGGGGCTATTTTTTTTACATTGACACCAAGCCAATTAACCTACAAACCTGTACGCCTTTGGAGTGTGGGAGGAAACCGAAGATCTCGGAGAAAACCCAAGCGGTTCACGGGGAGAACGTGCAAACTCCGTACAGACAGCGCCCGTAGTCAGGATCGAACCCGGGTCTCCGGCGCTGCATTCGCTGTAAGGCAGCAACTCTACCGCTGCGCCACCGTGACCACCCTGATGTGACCGTGAGCTGTGAAATCTAGAGATCAAAGGGGACGTATAGATAAAGGGAAATTTAGAATGGATCATTGTTAGCTGAGGGGAAGGTGACAACGAGGCATACAAGGTAAAATGTAATCAGGAGGACAGTCATAGTGGTGGCAGAACTAGGGTGGAGGGGAGGGATGGAGAGAGAGGGAAAGCAAGAGTTTGGAAGTGAGTTGCAATCCCTCAAGCTCACGAAGGGTGTAAGATAAACTCAAGCCTTTCTTTAAGATAAAATTGCATCCTTAAAGGGCCTGTCCCACCTTAGGCGATTTTTTTCGGCGACAGTCACTGTCGTAGCAGGTTGCCCCCCCACGACAATGTCTACGACAACGTACCATCTAGTCGACATCAAGCTACGGCAAGCTACCGACAACTGGCGACCACCTACGACCACACAAGCGACAACCCACATCCACGCACGTCCACCCGCAACAAGCAACGACCCTGTCGGCGAAAACTGAAGACAATTCAGTCGCCGGTTGGCGTAGGTTGGCGTAGGTAGTCGCCAATGGAATTCACCGAAGGCAGCACCTGGCGACAACCAACGTCATCTCGGCGACATCCCACGACAGCGCCTACGCCAGGAGAAGTCCAGCTACGTCAAGCCCACAGTCACGACTAGTTTTGAACATTTCAAAATCCAACGGCGACCAGAAAAACGTTACGCCTATTCAGGCGACTTGAGGAGACGACGCACGACCATACAGGCGTCACCCCGCGAACATGTGGCGACTTTCTAGTCGTTGTACGCGCCGAAAAAATTGCCTAAGTGGGACAGGCCCTTTAGAGTATTATTGGCCAGAACACGATACTGGGACCAGTGAAAAGTCTTTCGGACAATTGATCTAACGCTTGTTCAAACAGATCATGTAGCAGCTACAACATTTCAATCACTTTGATTCTGTGGTAGTTCAGAGCAGAATGGTGGGACTTCAGTGAAACTTACTAACATTCCAAGCAGTAGATTCACACATTAAACCAGAAGGGAGCATTGTAAATCAATCCGATAGTGCTTTAAGAATAAGAGCAGCACGGTGGCGCAGTGGTAGAGTTGCTGCCTCACAGCGCCGGAGACCCGGGCTCCATCCTGACCACCAAGCGTGCTTATCAATACGGAGTTTGCACGTTCTCCCCGTGACCTGCGTGGGTTTTCTCCGGGCGCTCCGGTTTCCTCCCACACTCCAAAGACGTGCAGGTTTGTAGGTTAATTGGCTCGGTGTAAGTGTAAATTGTCCGCAGTGTGCGTGGGATAGTGTGCGGGGATCGCTGGTCGGTGTGGGCTCGGTGGGCCGAAGGGCCTGTTTCCGCTCTGTATCCATAAACTAATTTAAAAAACAGCTGCAACCTGTCGGAAGAAGGGTCCCCACCCGAAACATTGTCTGTCTGTCTGTCTGTTTGTCTGTTCCCTCCGCAGATGCTGCCTGACCTGCTGAGTTCTTCCAGCATTGTTTGTTTTACTCACGGTTCCAGCATCTGCAGTCTCTTGTGTGCCATCATCCCTGCTCCCCCCCCCCCCCCCCTTTCCCCCACCCCCACATGTGTAGAAGGCAGTAATGGCCAAGTCAATGGACATTTCTTAAGGCGGAGATTGATTCTTGATTAGTACGGGTGTCAGGGGTTATGGGGAGAAGGCAGGAGAATGGGGTTGATAGGGAGAGATAGATCAGCCACGATTGAATGGCAGCGTAGTTTAGTTTAGAGACACAGCGCGACAAACATAGAAACGTAGAAAATAGGTGCAGGAGTAGGCCATTCGGCCCTTCGAGCCTGCACCGCCATTCAATATGATCATGGCTGATCATCCAACTCAGTATCCCATCTCTGCCTTCTCTCCATACCCCCTGATCCCTTTAGCCCACAAGGGCCACATCTAACTCCCTCTTAAATATAGCCAATGAACTGTGGCCTCAACTACCTTCTGTGGCAGAGAATTCCACAGATTCACCACTCTCCGTGTGAAAAATGTTTTTCTCATCTCGGTCCTAAAAGATTTCCCCCTTATCCTTAAACTGTGACCCCTTGTTCTGGACTTCCCCAACATCGGGAACAATCTACCTGCATCTAGCCCGTCCAACCCCTTAAGAATTTTGTAAGTTTCTATAAGATCCCTCCTCAATCTTCTAAATTCTAGCGAGTACAAACCGAGTCTATCCAGTCTTTCTTCATATGAAAGTCCTGACATCCCTGGAATCAGTCTGGTGAACCTTCTCTGTACTCCCTCTATGGCAAGAATGGCTTTCCTTTCCTCAGATTAGGAGACCAAAACTGTACGAATTACTCCAGGTGTGGTCTCACCAAGACCCTGTACAACTGCAATAGAACCTCCCTGCTCCTATACTCAAATCCTTTTGCTATGAATGCTAACATACCATTCGCCTTCTTCACTGCTTGCTGCACCTGCATGCCTACTTTTAATGACTGGTGTACCATGACACCCAGGTCTCGTTGAATCTCCCCCTTTCCTAATCGGCAACAGGCCCTTCGGCCCATCAGGTCCACGCCATTAGCCATTCCAACACACTCCGGACAATTTTACATTTCTACCAAGCCAATTAACCTACAAAGGTAGACAAAAGTGCTGGAGAAACTCAGCGGGTGCAGCAGCATCTATGGAGCGAAGGAAATGGGGCCAAAACCCTTCTTCAGACTGAAGAAGGGGTCTGAAGAAGGGTTTCGGCCCAAAACGTTGCCTATTTCCTTCACTCCATAGATGCTGCTGCACCCGCTGAGTTTCTCCAGCACTTTTGTCTACCTTCGATTTTCCAGCATCTGCAGTTCCTTTTTAAACAATTAACCTACAAACCTGTACGCGCGTCTTTGGAGTGTGGGAGGAAACCGAAGATCTCGGAGAAAACCCGCGCAGGTCACGGGGAGGACGTACAAACTCCGTACAGACAGCGCCCGTAGTCCGGATCGAACCCGGGCCTCTAGCGCTGTGAGCGCTGTAAGGCGGCAACTCTACCGCTGCGCAAGCGTGCCGCCCCTGATCCTGTTCCCGGAACTTGTGAACAGCGGCGTGTCCAGAGCGTGCCACAATGGGAAGAAAAATAGTTGTAAACGCAAGTTGCAACATATACGTGCTGAAGTTTCTTGGGTTAAATAGCTTTCATTTTTTTTTGAGGAATTGCAGTGACATCTCATTCTAATTAGTGGCTCTTGTCGTTTCCTCTTTGAAAGTTTATTTTGAGAAAATGTTCAAATGTTTGTACCCACATCAATAATAATTAATAATGCGGAAAGTGCTGGAAGCGCTCTGCAGGGCGGGCAAGCTCTCGAGACCAAAAGGCAGAGTAAACATGTCTGGGAAGGAACTGCAGATGCTGGTTCACACCGAAGATTAGTACGGGAATAACACCTCTACCCTTTGACTATCCTTGATCGGACTTTGCTGGCTTTACCTTGCACTAAACGTTAATCCCTTATCATGTATCTATATGCTGTAAATGGCTCGATTGCAATCATGTATTGTCTTTCTGCTGCCTGGATAGCAGCAACAAAAGCTTTTCACTGTACCTCGGTACATGTGACAATAAACTAAACTGTAGCTGTTACTATCACTGCTACTGGTGGGCCGAAGGGCCTGTTTCAATGCCGTTTTTCTAAACTCTAAAGTACCTTTCAGTTGACATGTTTTGCAGGCTTGTTTGCAACTGCTAACGAATTACACATTATTGATATGTTCATTAAAGGGTATTGTGTATAATTAAGCAGATTAGCTTGCTTCTGTCCTGTAGAATGCATGCATGCATCTACCAAATAATAGTGTTTACATTTACGTTTAATATTGTCACGTGCACTGAGGTACAGTTAAAAAACGTGTGTGCGTGTCTGTGTGTGTGTGCATGTGTGTACGTGTGTGCATGTGTGTACGCGTGTGTGTGTGTATGGGTACGTGTGCCTGTGTGGGCACGTGTGTGTGTGTACGTGTGTGTACGTGTGTGTGTACGCGTGTACGTGTGTGTGTACGTGTGTGTGTGTCTGTGTGACTGTATACGTGTACGTGTGTGTGTGCCAGTGTGTGCACGTGTGTGTGCGCGTGTGTGTATACGTGTGTGTGTGTGCGCGTGTGTAGTACGTGTGTGCGTGCGTGTGTGTGCGCGTGTGTGTGTTAATGGTTATTGTTAAGGGCTTGGACACGCTAGAGGCAGGAAACATGTTCCCGATGTTGGGGGAGTCCAGAACCAGGGGCCACAGTTTAAGAATAAGGGGTAAGCCATTTAGAACGGAGATGAGGAAACACTTTTTCACACAGAGAGTGTTGAGTCTGTGGAATTCTCTGCCTCGGAGGGCGATGGAGACCTGGATACTTTCAAGAGAGAGCTAGATAGAGGTATTAAAGATAGCGGAGTCAGGGGATAAGGGGAGAAGGCAGGAACGGGGTACTGATTGTGGATGATTAGCCATGATCACATTGAATGGTGTTGCTGGCTCAAAGGGCCGAATGGACTACTCCTGCACCTATTGTCTATTATCTATTGATTGATGGCTTTGTGGACCAGTTTGCGGATGATACGAAACTAGATGGAGGGGCAGGTAATGTAGAGAATGCGGGGACTCTGCATAAGGACTTGGGCAGGTTGGGAGAGTGGGCAGAGAAATGGCAGATGGAATATAGTGTAGCAAAGTGTGGAGTCGTGCATTTTGGTAGTAGGAATAAAGGCGTAGGCTATTTTCTAAATGGGGAGAGAATCCAGAAATCAGAGGGACTTGGGAGCGCTGGTGCAGGATTCCCAAAAACGTTAATCTACATTTGTAGTAAAGGAGGCAAACCCAATGCTAACTTTTATTTCAAGATGGCTTATTTACAAAAACAGGGATGTAATGCTGAGGCTCTATAAGGCGCTGGTCAGGCAGCATTTGGAATATGGTGAGCAATTTTGGGCACCATATCTGAGGAAGGATGTGCTGGCTCTGGAGAGGGTCCAGGGGAGGTTTACAAGAATAATCCCAGGAATGAGTGGGTTAACCTATGATGAGCGTTTGCCCACACTGGTCCTGTACTCGCTGGAGTTTAGAAGAATGAGGGGGGGACCTCATTGAAACGTACAGAATAGTGAAAAGCCTGGACACAGTGGATGTGGAGAGGATGTTTCCACTAGTGGGCGAGTCTAGGACTAGAGGTCAGAGCCTCAGTATTAAAGGATGTTCCTTTAGGAAGTTGAGGAGGAATTTCTTTAGTCAATCAGTGGTGAATCTGTGGAATTATTTGCCACAGACAGCTGTGGAGGCCAAGTCTATTTAAGAGGGAGTTAGATGTGGCCCTTGTGGCTAAGGGGATCAGGGGGTATGGAGAGAAGGCAGGTACGGGATACTGAGTTGGATGATCAGCCATGATCATATTGAATGGCGGTGCAGGCTCGAAGGGCCGAATGGCCTGCTCCTGCACCTATTTTCTATGTTTCTAAGTCTAAGGATATGGCAGAGATAGATAGATTCTTGATTAGTACGGTAGGTATGTTACAAAACTTACCTTCAGCGGCGCTGCAGTTCTGTCACTGGCCGTGTGCGCGACTTTGGCGCCTTTGGGGGGGGGAGGGGGGGTTAAAATGCGGTTTACTCCTGCCTGCCGGAGTTTCATTTTCTCGATCTTATGCTGAAGATTTGTTCCGACTGCCGGTCTGTGAATTTTTTATTTTAAATCGCGGGACAATTTCAGCGCTGGAGTAAAATAAAAATTAGCTTCTAACGCCGTGAACGCCGACAGCGGGGACGGATTTCAGGTACGGGACAGCTAAAGGAAATCCGTTTATTTTTTTTGCTTCTTAGGTTGACCTTAATCCAAATTTTACGTTGCGAAAAGCTGATTTAGGCCCCATTCAAACAGGCAGTATTTTTCTTGCCGATATGGGGTTTAAATTCACCGTAAATGCAACGTTCCAAACGATCGCATTCCACAAAATCCCACTCGCAAGATGATTAAAATGGCCATTAATTTACGGGAATTAAACACTAAATTCCTTCCATTTAACCTATAAATTCATGACAAAGATTTAAAAATCATGTTATATTGTGAATTCTTGTGTGAATGTTATTTGGACCCTTAGGCTACTTAAAAATGTTAATCTTAGAAATGGATAGATGTTTAGATCTAGTCTCATCTAGTCATTGAATTTTGTAATTAGCTACCATTGGGTAACTAACTAATTATATGCTTTAATTTCAGGTCATCTAAGTAAGATTGTTTCATATTTGTTTCAGAATGCTTCAATCTATAATAACTGAAAATGTCTTTCAGTTTTCTTAATTTTTAAGAAAGTTATGGGCTTTTGACTGTCCTCGATCACTGCTTTTGAGTTAAGTCAATGGAAAAGCAATAGGGAACAAGATGCTAATTTCTGAGTATGAAAATGGCCATAACTTTTTTAATACTGAAGATACGAAAGTGAATTAGGTGTCAAATTAAACTTCTTTTTATGCTTTATCTGATGGGATAAATTGCAGACTTGATTTTTTAAATGGCAAAATTTTGTAACATTGATAAGTACGGGTGTCGGGGGTTATGGGGAGAAGGCAGGAGAATGGGGTTAGGAGGGAGAGATAGATCAGCCATGATTGAATGCTAGAGTGGACTTGATGGGCCGAATGTCCTAATTCTGCTCCTATCACTTATGACCTAATGACCGTGTCGCCTTACCCGATGTATTCTGTTCTGGGGAAGAAGCTGTTCCTTAATCTGGTGGTGCGTGCTTTGGTGGTGTAACTTCTGCCCGACGGGAGCGGGGAGGAGAAGGCGTGACTGGGGATGGGAAATGTCCTTGATTATGTTGGCTGCTCTCCCGAGTCGGTGTGTGTATGTGCGTGTGCGTGTGTGTGTGTGCTTGCGCGCGTGTGTGCATGTGTGTGTGTGTGCGTGTGTGTGTGCGTATGTGTGTGTGTGTGTGTGTGTGTGTGTGTGTGTGTGTGTGTGTGTGCGTGCGTGTGCGTGTGTGTGTGTGTGTGCGTGTGTGATGTGTGGGTGCGTGTGTGTGTGTGTGTACGTGCACGTGTGTGTGTGCGTGCGTGTGTATGTGTGCGTGCGTCTGCGTGTGTGTGTGTGTGCGTGCGTGTGTGTGTGTGTGCGTATGTGCGTGTGTGCGTGTGCGTGTGTGTGTGTGTGTGGGCGTGTGTGTGTGTGATTATTACTATCATGGCCAGATCATGGATCCAGATCAGCCCTTACTTTAGTCAGCCCTCAATGTGTAGCCCATTCTGAAAGGCGGCCAGTGGATGTTTGCCACAAACGTCAGAACGTCTGCCAGCTAATTAACTGATTATAGATGAACGTTGCAGATGATGGGTCTTTCCAACCTGCCTCCCGCAATCATGTCACTTTTGTCAGTTCTTGGGCAGCCCACCCTTAATGCTGCTCCACATAAAAGCGTCAGTTTCAGTACAGTTTAGTTCATTGTCATGTGTACCGAGGTACGGTGAAAAGCTTTTGTTTACGCCCTGACCAGTCAGCAGAAAGACTATACACGATTACAATCGAGCCATTTACAGTGTACATGATAAGGGAACAACATTTAGTGCAAGGTCAAGGAGCCTGTCCCACTTGGCCGTCATTTGTCGGTAGTTTACGCAACATCATTTACGCGTCAAGATGCGTGTGTCGTGACACGCACGTGATGCGCGCATGGTGCGCGGTGACAGAGGCAGTTACGCGGGGTCGCGAGCGACGCACCAGGATTTTTGGGATGTACAAAATCTTCGCTCGCCATCTGCGTGATGCGCAAATGACAGCCAAGTGGGACAGGCCCTTGCAGCTAAAATATTAATTCACGGTGGGTTAGTTCAGTTGTGCTTTGCGCTGTGTTGAGAAGGAATAGACAATAGACAACAGGTGCAGGAGTAGGCCATTCGGCCCTTCGAGCCAGCACCACCATTCAATGTGATCATGGCTGATCATCCCCAATCAGTACCCCGTTCCTGCCTTCTCCCCATATCCCCTGACTCCGCTATCTTTAAGAGCCCTATCCAGCTCTCTCTTGAAAGCATCCAGAGAACCTGCCTCCACTGCAGAGAATTCACAGACTCACCACTGTCTGTGAGAAAAAGTGTTTCCACGTCTCCATTCTAAATGGCTTACTCCTTATTCTTAAACTGTGGCCCCTGGTTTTGGACTCCCTCAACATCAGGGAACATGTTTCCTGCCTCTAGCGTGTCCAAATCCTTAATAATCTTATATGTTTCAATAAGATATGTCCAATCAGAGATAGTCCGAGAGTCTCCAAAGAGGTAGATAGTAGTTCGGGACTGCTCTCTGGTTGTGGTAGGATGGTTCAGTTGCCTGATAACAGCTGGGAAGAAACTGTCCCTGAATCTGGAGGTGTGCACTTTCACACTTTTGTACCTTTTGTCTGATGGGAGAGGGTGCGACTGGCCCTTGATTTATACTGCTGGCCTTGCCGAGGCAGCGCAAGGTATCAATGGAGTCAATGGAAGGGAGGTTGGTTTGTTTGATGGTCTGGGCTGCGTCCACAATTCGCTGCCATTAGCTCACGAAGAGAGAAAGCAGACACCATCTCGACGAAACGCATCGCGATAGGTGATCGGAGCACGATAAGCTCTCTCGTAGAAAACGCCCCCTTCGTTCCATCTCCTTCCTGATGACTGGTCAGTCTGTAAGGAGCCAGTGAAACTAAATACCAATAAAATATCCACTAGTGAAGTGTGTAGGAAGGAACTGCAGATGCTGGTTTAAACCGAAGATCCACACAACGAGCTGGAGTAACTCACAGCGGGACAGGCAGCATCTCTGGAGAGAAGGAATGGGTGACGTTTCGGGTCGAGACCTTTCTTCAGACAGAGAGACTGGGTAAAAGGAAATGAGAGATATCGACGGTGATGTGGAGAGATGTAGAACAAATGATTGAAAGATGTGTAAAAAAGTAAGGCCTGAAGAGGGTCTTGACCTGAAACGTCACCGATTCCTTCTCTCCAGAGATGACGCCTGACCCGCTGAGTTCTCTCTGTGCAAAAGAACCCTCGCTCCTCATCTCCGTTAAACCTTCCCCCTCTCATCTTATGGCCAAGCTCCTTGGATATTTCCACCCTGAGAATTAAGTTCTCGGTGTCTACTCCATCAAAGCCCCTCATCATTCTATATTCTTCTCTCAAGTCTCCCCTCAAACTTCAGCACTGATCCAATCTCTAATTGCAGCTGAAACCCGCTAAACCAGGCACAATTCTGGTAAAGAATTTGTCTGAAAAAGGGTTTTGGCCCGAAACATCGCCTATTTCCTTCACTCCGTAGATGCTGCCTCACCTGCTGAGTTTCTCCAGCACTTTTGTCTACCTTCGATTCTGGTAAACCTGGGAAGGAAGGGACTGCAGATGTTGGTTTATATCGAAGATAGACACAAAATGCTGGAGTAACTCAGCGGGACGGGCAGCGTCTCTGAAGAGAAGGAATGGGTGACGTTTCGGCTCGAGACCCTTCTTCAGACTGGTGTCCTCCGCACCCTCTCCGAAACCAACACATCTTGTGAACCTGTGGAACTCATTGCCACAGACGGCTGCGGAGGTCATGTCAATGGATATTTTTAAGTCAAGAGTTAGATAGATTCTTGATTAGTACAGGTGTCATGGGTTGTGGGGAGAAGGCAGGAGAATGGGGTTGAGTGGGAAAGATAGTTCCCTTCCAAAACTCCTTCTATGTTCAATTCTGGATGTGGAGAGGATGCTTCCACTAGTGGGAGAGTCTAGGACCAGAGGGCACAGCCTCAGAATTAAAGGACTTTCCTTTAGGAAGGAGATGAGGAGGGATTTCTTTAGTCAGAGGGTGGTTAATCTGTGGAATGAAATCTAAATTTAGTTACAACAGTAAATGCCAATGTGAAATTGTAACAAAGGATGAAATAATTCATGTGGTGCTGTCTTGGGTTTCTTGGTTTCTTGGTCCTCCAAAATATTCCAAATGGGATTTAAACTGGAGGTGGTGAAGGGAGGGCTTAAACCAGAAAGGGTTATTGGGAAGAAAGAGCTACTTTAAATGTAGTTGCATCTGGTTGGGTAACTATAGTAGGGTGGAGATTATTCCATGCTTTAATTGTGCGGGGGAAGAACGAATTGCTGTACACATCTGTCTTTGTAGCTGTCATCGTTTCATTAGCAAGAAACTGCACCTCCATAAGTAAGGCTTGGATAGAGTGGATGTGGAGAGGATGTTTCCACTGGTGGGAGAGTCTAGGTCACAGCCTCAGAATTAAAGGACGTTCTTTTAAGAAGGAGATGAGGAGGAATTTTATTTAGTCAGGGGGTGATTAGTCAGAGGATGGAATTCTTTGCCACAGAAGGCTGTGGAGGCCAAGTCAGTGGATATTTCTAAGGCAAGAGTTAGATAGATTCGGGCATCAGAGGTTGTGGGGAGTAGGCAGGAGAATTGGGTTAGGATGGAGAGATACATCAGCCATGATTGAATGGCAGAGACTTGATGGGCCGAATGGCCTAAAACTGCGCTAATCACTTAAGACCTACATAAAGCCAGCATAAGGCATTGGCAATACATTTTTTTAGGGAGGGAACGTTAAGAACATGGAATATGTAATAGAGACCCAATTAGTCTGATTAATAGCACATATTAAATGGGTGGCATTTGGCCAGCATGGTGGAGCAGACGTAGAGTTGCTGCCTTGCAGCGCTTACAGTGCCAGAGACCCGGGTTCAATTCCCACCACGGGCGCTGTCTGTACGGAGTTGGATATTTTAAGCAGAGACAGATAGATTCTTGATTAGTACGGGTGTCAGGGGTTGTGGGGAGAAGGCAGGAGAATGGGGTTAGGAGGGAGAGATAGATCGGCAATGATTAAATGGCGGAGTAGACTTGATGGGCTGAATGGCCCAATTCTGCTCCGATCACTCATGAATCCTTCCTGTAATGGGGCGACCAGAAACCTTCAGATGAGGCCTGACCAAAGTCGGGAGAGAGCTGCCATCGTGACTTTTCCAGCAAGAGTCTCGACGCCAGGCACTTGGATCCAGGGAGCCTATCCATGAATAAGACTTTGACTAAAAAGAACGTGAGCCTCTACGGTTACATGGCCCAATTCACAATGGTACATACTGAAATGCTCAAAGTGCATATAGAGTTACATAATGACATCTAAGGAATGCACCTTATTACATACTTTGTCACGAGTCTGTATCACTGCCTAATCTCAGGGGGATACCCCAATATAGAATGCCAATTTGTAGCTGTTTCTGTGTACTAAAACAAATATCGTGGAATGTCAAAATGAAAAGAGTTCAGAGTCTCTTGAGCACGAAGGAAGGATCGCAGCGCCAGAATATTTAAGATATATGTTGCCGTTGAGACAATATTTCTTCATGAAAGAATCATATTTATATTATTGGCTATGGACTGGTTTTATGGTGCTTTGGGGGGGGGGATATGTCCCAGGCTAGCGTTCAGTGTCTTTGAAGCCACATGTGCAGTTGGGCTATTTTTTTTTGTTATTTATTACATGCAAACCCCTTGAAGTGGGAAGAAAACCCCCGTGAGATTTTCAGCCTCCCGAACTCCATGCATTATGTCGTGGCGTTTGTGGCCTGGTTTAGTTGAGTTTAGTTTCGAGATGCAGCACAGAAACGGGCCCTTCGACCCGCCGAGTCCACGCCGATCAGCGATCCCCGCTCAGGGCGGTCACGGTGGCGCGGCGGTAGAGTTGCTGCCTTGCAGCGAACGCAGCGCCGGAGACCCGGGTTCGATCCCGACTACGGGTGCGTAGTTCGTATGTTCTCCCCGCCACCCGCGTGGGTTTTCTCCGAGATCTTCGGTTTCCTCCCACATTCCAAAGACGTACAGGTTTGCAGGTCAATTGGCTTGGCATAAATGTAAAAATTGTCCTTTGTGTAGGATAGTGTTAGTGTGCGGGGATCACTGGTCGGCGCGGTCCCGATGGGCCGAAGGGCCTGTTTCCACGCTGTATCTCTAAACTAAACTGATTGATCAATGGTGTTTTATCATTAATGTTTTATTATTATTAATGTTTAGTGTTTTCTGAGTCATTCGTAATTGTCACTGGATGTCGTGTTGTTACTTGTGGGCGGAGCACCAAGGCAAATTCCTTGTATGTGAAAACTTGGCCAATAAACTTACTTAAACTAACACTATCCTACACACACGAGGGACAATTTACAATTTTTACCGAAGCCAATTAGCCTACAAGCCTGTACGTCTTTGGAGTGTGGGAGGAAACCGGAGCACCTAGAGAAAACTCCGTACAAAAACGTGCAAACTCCGCACGGACAGCACCCACGGTCAGGATCGAACCCGGGTCTCTGGCTCTGCAAGGCAGCAACATTTCATGGGGGAATTGGCCAATTTGTAATATATGTACTAAGGTAATGCTGATAGACGCTTTTAATGGCCTTGCAGTGTTGAATCATCATTCCATCTTGTTTTACTTGGCGTTTCCTAACCTTTGAGGAGAATGGTGCGTTAACTGTACAACAACAATGTGCCGAATGCTGGACATTGTTTGTATATTTTTTCATTCCACTGTTGCACTGACCACTTCAATAGCCACTGTTTTTCCCTCTGTAACTATCCCCCTCCATCCCTGTATCAGTGAATTTCCCAAAATCCCTCATAGAAACATAGAAACATAGAAATTAGGTGCAGGAGTAGGCCATTCGGCCCTTCGAGCCTGCACCGCCATTCAATATGATCATGGCTGATCATCCAACTCAGTATCCCGTACCTGCCTTCTTTCCATCCCCCCTGATCCCCTTAGCCACAAGGGCCACATCTAACTCCCTCTTAAATATAGCCAATGAACTGGCCTCAACTACCCTCTGTGGCAGAGAGTTCCAGAGATTCACCACTCTCTGTGTGAAAAAAAGTTCTCCTCGTCTCGGTTCTAAAGGATTTCCCCCTTATCCTTAAGCTGTGACCCCTTGTCCTGGACTTCCCCAACATCGGGAACAATCTTCCTGCATCTAGCCTGTCCAACCCCTTAAGAATTTTGTAAGTTTCATCTACTCATCTACTCTGGGACTGGGAGTTTAGAAGGATGAGAGGGAATTCTCATTGAAACATATAAGATTGTTAAGGGCTTGGACACACTAGAGGCAGGAAACATGTTCCCGATGTTGGGGGAGCCCAGAACCAGGGGCCACAGTTTAAGAATAAGGAGTAAGCCATTTAGAACGGAGACGAGGAAACACTTTTTCTCACAGAGAGTGGTGAGTCTGTGGAATTCTCTGCCTGGAGGCCGGTTCTCTGGATGCTTTCAAGAGAGAGCTAGATAGGACTCTTAAAATAGTGGAGTCAGGGGATTTAGGGAGAAGGCAGGAACAGGGGTACTGATTGTGGAGATCAGCTATGATTACATTGAATGGTGGTGCTGGCTCGAAGGGCCGAATGGCCTACTCCTGCATCTATTGTCTATTGTCTATTGACAATTAAACACTCTTGACTCCTATCGGTACTGGGAACTGCAGATGCTGGTTTACCAAAAAAAAAGACACAAAATGCTGGAGTAACTCAACGGGTCAGACAGCATCTCTGGAGAACGTGGGAAGAAATGTCACTTATCCGTGTTCTCCTGAGATGCCGGCTGACCAGCGGAGTTACTCCAGCACAGTTCTCCCCGTGACCTGCGTGGGTTTTCCCCGGGTGCTCCGGTTTCCTCCCACACTCCAAAGCCGTGCAGGTTTGTAAATTGTAAAACTGTAAATTGTCCCGTGTTGTGTGTGATCAAGTTAGCGTGTGGGGGTCACTGGTCGGCGCGGACTCAGTGGGCCGAAGGGCTCGTTTCCGCGCTGTATCCCGAAACTAAACTAAACTAAACACTCGGGGAGACTAAGCGTAGGTTGGGCGATGGTTTCGCCGAACACCTCCGCTCAGTCCGCAATAACCAACCTGACCTCCCGGTGGCTCAGCACTTCAACTCCCCCTCCCATTCCCAATTCGACCTCTCTGTCCTGGGTCTCCTCCATGGCCAGAGTGAGCAACAGCAGAAATTGGAGGAACAGCACCTCATATTCCGCCTGGGTTGCTTGCGTCCTATCTCACCAGGGACTAACTTTACTGAACCACTCTACTGTTGTGTTGTGTCTTTTTAAAATTGCTGTTTAACATTGAATTCTCCCAATTTTGCTAGCCCTTGCTGTCTCCTCCCCTTCCTTAACCCTCTAGCTGTCTCCTCCCACCCTCCTATCCGCCCGCCCTCGGGCTCCTCCTCCTCCCCTGTGCCTTCCTCCCCCCCCCCCCCCCCCGCCCACCCCCCATCAGTCTGAAGAAGGGTTTCGGCCCGAAACGTCGCCTATTTCCTTCGCTCCATAGATGCTGCTGCACCCGCTGAGTTTCTCCAGCAATTTTGTGTACCTTCGATCTTCCAGCATCTGCAGTTCCTTCTTAAACTAAACACTTTGTGGGTTTTTTATTTTCATGCCAATACATTCCTGGCTGGCTTTCCTTTCTGCAGATCAAGTCCCACTTCCACTTACTGACTGAAAACAAGTTCCTGGTTTAATAGACCCTTAAGTTAAAAACAATTAAAATATTTTTCAAATTGTTTTCAAACCCTTGCACAACTGTAATTATCTAAAACCCTCCGGCCATTTTTCACACCAAGGTTTCTGCCCTACAGGATATCATCCTTAAATTCTGCCCCCCTGCTGACAGCAGAAAATTAGTCACATTATGAGCATGGAAATCATGGAACATTGTGACGGGTTTAAGAAGTATTTAGTTGAGTGCCTGAAACACCACGTTATAGATAGTTGTAACCGGCAAGAGATTTAACTTTTTTCACACAGAGGGTTGTGGATCTGTGGAGTTCTCTGCCTCAGCAGGCAGTGGGGGGCAATTCTCCTGATGCTTTCAAAAGAGAGTTAGTTAGAGCTCTTAAAGATAGCGGGGTCAGGGGATATGGGGAGAAGGCAGGAACGGGGTACTGATTGGGGATGATCAACCATGATCACAGTGAATGGCGGTACTGGCTCGAAGGGCCGAATGGCCTACTCCTGCACCTATTATCTATTGTCTATTAACAATGCGACCAGTATAGATAGATACAAAATTCTGGAGTAACTCAGCGGGACAGGCAGCATCTCTGGAGAGAAGAGTTGGGCGGCATTTCGGGTCGAGACCCTTCTTCAGACTGATGCCAGGGGAGGGGGCGGGACAGAGATAGAATGTAGTCGGAGACAGTAAGACTGGTGGGAGAACTGGGAAGGGGAGAGGGGATGGAGAGAGAGAGAAAGCAAGGGCTATCTGAAGTTAGAGAAGTCAATATTCATACCGCTGGGGTGTAAGCTACCCCAGCGAAATATGAAGGGCTTTTCCACCAATTTACACTGGGCCTCACTCTGACAGTGGAGGAGGCCCAGGACAGACTGTTCAGTGTGGGAATGGGAGGGGGAGTTAAAGTGTTGAGCAACCGGGAGGTCAGGCAGGTTTAGGCGGGCTGAGCGGAGGTGTTCAGCGTAACGATCGCCGAGCCTGCGCTTGGTCTCGCCGATATAATGGCGTCCACACTATTTAAACCAACACCTGCAGTTCATTCCCACACATTGTATAGATAGACTTTGTAGAAAGGAACTGCAGATGTTGGTTTACACTAAATATACTGGAGACACAAGGTGCTGGAGTAACTCTGTACCTTTCGCCCGATGGGAGCATATTGACACCAATAATTTGCCCACCACAAAAGGTTGGGTTGCTGCCCTACAGGGCCAGAGACCCAGGTTATCAGGGAACTGAACCATCCTACCACAACCAGAGAGCAGTCCTGAAATACTATCCACCTCGTTGGTGACCCTCAGACTATCCTTGATCGGACTTTGCTGGCTTTACCTTGCACTAAACATTATTCCCTTATCATGTATCTGTACACAGTAAATGGCTCGATTGTAATCAAGTATTGTCTTTCTGCTGACTGGTTAGCATGCAACAAATTATTGACTCTTCAAGATTCAAGAGATTCAAGAGAGTTTATTGTCATGTGTCCCTGATAGGACAATGAAATTCTTGCTTTGCTTCAGCACAACAGAATATAGTAGGCATGAATACAGAACAGATCAGTGTGTCTATATACCATTGTATAAATATATACACACATGAATAAATAAACTGATAAAGTGCAAATAACCGATAATGGACTATTAATGTTCAGAGTTTTCTGAGCCAGGTTTAATAGCCTGATGGCTGTGGGGAAGTAGCTATTCCTGAACCTGGACGTTGCAGTCTTCAGGCTCCTGTACCTTCTACCTGAAGGTAGCGGGGAGATGAGTGTGTGGCCTGGATGGTGTGGGTCCTTAATGATGCTGCCAGCCTTTTTGAGGCAGCAACTGCGATAGATCCCTTATTGAAAAGTATAAGATTATTAAGCGTTTGGACACGCTAGAGGCAGGAAACATGTTCCCGATGTTGGGGGAGTCCAGAACCAGGGGCCACAGTTTAGGAATAAGGGCTGAGCCATTTGAACGGAGATGAGGAAACACTTTTTCACACAGAGAGTTGTGAGTCTGTGGAATTCTCTGCCTCAGTGGGCGGTGGAGGCCAGTTCTCTGAATACTTTCACGAGAGAGTTAGATAGGGCTCTTAAAGATAGCGGAGTCAAGTCAAGTCTATTTGTCACATACACATACAAGATCTGCAGTGAAATGCGGATTGTGCAAAAAAAACTACAAAACAGAATGGAACAGAATCACTAATTACATATTTGTGAGACAAAAACAGCAATTTTGAAAAGACACCACACAACAGTAGAATGGTTCAGTAAAGTTAGTCCCTGGTGAGATAGGAGTTTACAGTCCTAATGCCCTCTGGGAAGAAACTCCTTCTCATCCTCTCTGTTTTCACAGCATGACAGCGGAGGCGTTTGCCTGACCGTAGCAGCTGGGGTGGAAGGGGTCCCCCATAATGTTGCTGGCTCTGGATTTGCACCTTCTGATGTACAGTTCCTGCAGAGAGGCGAGTGGAGAAGGCAGGAACGGGGTACTGATTGGGGATGATCAGCCATGATCACATTGAATGGCGGTGCTAGCACGAAGGGCCGAATGGCCTACTCCTGCACCTATTGTCTATTGTCTATTGTCTAAAAGGCTTTACCTCGATACATGTGACAATAAACTAAACTGAACCAAAGCAAGATCTTGAGGTGCATGCAAATCAACGAGGAAACTTTATACACACTAACGTTAATAGGTCCCTTGCTTGGGCTGATAGACGTGGCCCCCTTAGAAACTGATCTGGGTTGCAGTAAAAAATAAATTGGCACATGGGCTGATGGAATTAAAACTGGAGGATACTTTTCCAACATTTTTTCTCTTTTCATAAAATGTTCAAACACGTAGAACATGAAACTCATTTCTGCTGCCATGAACTGATTGCTCCACTTGCTTACAAGATTTAGAATATCCTCAAGGCAGCAATTCCCTCTTTCAAATACATTCCACCAGCGATTATTCCGAGGGGTTTCTACATTCGGTTCCAACCCCTCACTGTGCGGTGACCTTGAAATCCGCCAGTCTGCGAAACAGTGGAAGGAACGGATTATCATCTGTGCCTCGGGGCAGGGAGGGCTGGTTTGGGGAAAGGAAGGAAAGGAAAAGTTTATGCATGGTTTTGCAGGTTTTTTCTCGCAAAGGAGCTTTGGCTCACAGAGAGGCACAGGGCTAACGATTCCCAAGTTAATCCACGCCAGGAATTACACAGGTCCCACTGTTAACCCTGTTCGTCAAAGTGGGACATTCCTGCAAACTCCCCTCCAGAAACTGAGCAAGTAAGTTATTCAGATTCAATTTTAATTGTCATTGTCAGTGTACAGTACAGAGACAACGAAATGCATTTAGCATCTCCCTTGAAGAGCGACATAGCAAACGATTTGAATAAAAAAAAAAAAATAAGTGTCCGGGGGGGGGGTGGTGATTGGCAGTCACTCAACAGTACGTTGTTGAGTAGAGTGACAGCCGCCGGAAAGCAGCTGTTCCTCGACCTGCTGGTTCGGCAACGGAGAGACCTGTAGCGCCTCCCGGATGGTAGGAGGGTAAACAGTCCATGGTTGGGGTGAGAGCAGTCCTTGGCGATGCTGAGCGCCCTCCGCAGACAGCGCTTGCTTTGGACAGACTCAATGGAGGGGAGCGTGGAACCGGTGATGCGTTGAGCAATTTTCACCACCCTCTGCAATGCCTTCCGGTCGGAAACAGAGCAGTTGCCATACCATACTGTGATGCAGTTGGTAAGGATGCTCTCGATGGTGCAGCGGTAGAAGTTCACCAGGATCTGAGGAGACAGATGGACCTTCTTCAGTCTCCTCAGGAAGAAGAGACGCTGATGAGCCTTCTTGATCAGAGTAGAGGTATTGTGGGTCCAAGAGAGGTCATCGGAGATGTTGACTCCCAGGAACCTGAAGCTAGAAACACGTTCCACCTCCGTCCCGTTAATGTGGATGGGGGTGTGCGTGCTGCCTCTGAACTTCCTGAAGTCTACAATGAGCTCCTTGGTCTTCTTGGAGTTAAGGGCCAGGTTGTTGTCAGCGCACCATGCTGCTAAGTGCTGGACCTCCTCCCTGTAGGCCAGCTCATCGTTGTTGCTGATGAGGCCAATCACCGTTGTATCACCTGCATACTTGATGATGGTGTTAGTACCATGTACAGGTGTGCAGTCATAGGTGAAGAGGGAGTAGAGGAGGGGGCTCAGCACACAGCCCTGAGGAACGCCGGTGTTCAGGGTGAGGGTTGAAGAGGTGTGCTTGTCTAACCTCACAGACTGGGGTCTGTTGGTTAGAAAGTCCAGTATCCAGTGGCAGAGGGAGGGGGTCGATACCCAGGTTACCGAGTTTGGTGATCAGTTTTGATGGAATAATGGTGTTGAATGCTGAGCTGTAATCGATGAACAGCATTCTTACATAAGTGTCCCTGTTGTCAAGGTGGGAGAGGGCGGAGTGAAGTGCCGTTGAGATGGCATCCTCCGTACTCCTGTTCTTGCGGTAGGCCCTGTCCCACAGTGCGAGTTCATTCCAAGAGCTCTCCCCGAGTTTGCCCTGATTCGATGTCGGAGATTTACGGTAATGGCCGCTCGTCAGTACTCGGGGCTCTCGTGGATATTTTTCAAACATGTTGAAAAATCTTCACCAGTCTTCCCGTGCTTATCTGCCATTAGCGAGTCTTCCCAAGTACCTGCTGTTAGCGTTACGAGCCGCTAAGGGACGTCCCCGAGCTCCGACGTACCCGCTACGTTCATTCTCCGTGCTTACCACGAGTTTGATTTTTTTTAAAACTCGGGAGAGCTCTTGGAATGAACTCGTACAGTGGGACAGGGCCATCACCAGTAAGTAAGTAAGTTTATTGGCCAAGTATTCACATACAAGGAATTTGCCTTAGTGCTCTGCCCGCAAGTGACAACATGACTTACAGTGACAGTTACGAATGACTCAGTAAACATTAAACATTAATAATAATGAAACATTAATGATAAAACACCGTTGATACCGTATGTTTATGAGTATCTCTCTCGTGAAAGTAATCTTTGTAGGGTACAGGTTTGTAGGCTAATTGTCTTGGTAAATGGAAAAATTGTCCCTAGTGTGTGTCGGATGGTGTTAATGTGCGGGGATCGCTGGTCGATGCGGACCCGGTGGGCCAAAGGGCCTGTTTCCACGCTGTATCTCTAAACTAAACTAAAGTTATACCGTGCGGAAACAGGCCCTTCGGCCCAACTTGCCCATGCCGACCAACATGGCCCATCCACACCAGTCCCACCTGCCTAAATGTTTTTTAAACATTGCAATAGTCCAATAAGATCAAACTTTATGCATCCCAGGAGGGAAATTAGTGAGCCAACAGTCATGAAACACAACAGGATTCATGAAACATGAAATTAAAGAGATGAGTGGAATGTCCAGGATTGGGGATGTGCAAAGATTGGGGGGGGAGTCAGTCTACCCCACAGAAGAGGGAGGAGTTAGGCAATAGACAATAGGTGCAGGAGTAGGCCATTCGGCCCTTCTAGACTGCACCGCCGATCATCCACAATCAGTACAGTTTGTACAGTTTGATAGCCACAGGGGAATAAAGGATCTCCTGTGACATTCTGTTGTACTTGCCCCAACAATCTCTTTTCTAGCAGCTTGTTCCATACACCCAAAGCCCCCCTCAGGTTCCCGATAAATTCCACCCTCATCTCGCCTTAACCCAATGTCCTCTGGTTCTTGATACCCCAACTCTGGGCAGTAGAGCCTGTGCTTCTACCCAATCTATTCCTCGCTCGATGTTGTAAACATGTCTATCAGATCACCCCTCATCCTCCTGCCCTCCAAGGAATGGAGTCCCAGCCTACTCAACTTCCCCCTACAGCTCTGACCCTCGAGTCCTGGCAACATCCTCGTAAATCTTCAACCAACAAATAGGGAGCGATCCTGAGCTACCATCTACCTCGTTGGACTATCTTTGACCAGTCGTCACTGGACTTTATCTTGCACTTATCATTATCCATGTTATTCCCTCTGTAATGTATCGGTGCACTGTGGATGAGTCGATTGTAATCATGTGTATTGTCTTTCTGCTGACTGGGTAAAGGGCCTGTCCCACTGTACGAGGTAATTCAAGAGTTCTCCCGAGTTTCCCCTGATTCGAACTCGGAGATTTACAGTAATGGCCGTTCGTTGGTACTCGGGGCTCTCGTGGGCAAAAACTGAATACAATACACTAAACGTGGTCCCACCAATGTCTTATACAACTGCAACATGACCTCCCAGCTTCCATGGTCAGTGTGCGTAGGGAAGAACTGCAGATGCCGATTTAAACCGAAGACAAACACACAAATCTGGAGTAACTCAGCGGGTCAGGCAACATCTCTACGGAAAAGGAATAGGTGACGTTTCAGGTTGAAACACTTCAATAGACAATAGGTGCAGGAGTAGGCCATTTGGCCCTTGGAGCCAGCACCGCCATTCAATGTGATCATGGCTGATCATCCTCAATCAGTACCCAGTTCCTGCCTTCTCCCCATATCCCCTGACTGCGCTATCTTCAAGAGCCCTATCTAGCTCTCACTTGAAAGTATCCAGAGTAGCGACCTCCACCTCCGAGGCAGAGAATTCCACAGACTCACCACTCTCTGTGAGAAAAAGTGTTTCCTCGTCTCCGTTCGAAATGGCCAACCCCTTACTCTTAAACTGTGGCCCCTGGTCCTGGACTCCCCCAACATCGGGAACATGTTTCCTGCCTCTAGCGTGTCCAAACCCTTAATAATCTTATATGTTTCAATAAGATGCCCTCTCATCCTTCTAAACTCCAGAGTGTACAAGCCCAGCCGCTCCATAGAGGGAGTACAGAGAAGGTTCACCAGACTGATTCCTGGGGTGTCAGGACTTTCATATGAAGAAAGACTGGATAGACTCGGCTTGTACTCGCTAGAATTTAGGAGATTGAGGGGGGATCTTATAGAAACTTACAAAATTCTTAAGGGGTTGGACAGGCTAGATGCAGGGAGATTGTTCCCGATGTTGGGGAAGTCCAGAACAAGGGGTCACAGTTTAAGGATAAGGGGGAAATCTTTTAGGACCGAGATGAGAAAAACATTTTTCACACAGAGAGTGGTGAATCTGTGGAATTCTCTGCCACAGAATGTAGTTGAGGCCACAGTTCATTGGGTATATTTAAGAGGGTGTTAGATGTGGCCCTTGTGGCTAAAGAGATCAGGGGGTATGGAGAGAAGGCAGGTACAGGATACCGAGTTGGATGATCAGCCATGATCATATTGAATGGCGGTGCAGGCTCGAAGGGCCGAATGGCCTACTCCTGCACCTATTTTCTATGTTTCTATGTTTCTATGACAACGGGACACGGGGTTCTCCATCTCCTTCCTGTACTCCGTCTCGTCATTATTTCATATCGGGTCCACAATGGAGATGTCGTCTGCGAATTTGTAAAGTGGTACTCCACCTTTTTGTGTCTGTCTTCCATAGTTTGGTTTAGTTTAGAGTTATAGTCCAGAAACAGGCCCTTCGGCCCACCGTGTCCGCACCGACCAGCGATCCCCGGTACCTTAACGCTATCCGTCACACACTAGGGTCAGTTCCTAACATGTATGCCAAGCCAATTAACCCACAAACCTTCTGAACCGTGTGAATTTTGTAGTCGGCAGGGCAGTACTCTGCATATCGCCAACTTGGACAATTTAACATTTTTATCAAGCCAATTAACCGACAAACCTGCACGTCTTTGTAGTGCGGGAGGAAACCGGAGCGCCCGGAGAAAACCCACGCGGGCGGTCACAGGGAGAAGGTACAAACTCTGTTACAGACAGCGCCGTTGGTCAGGATCGAACCCGGCTCTCTGGCGCTGTAAGCGCTGTGGAGGCAGCAACTGATGAAGGGTTTATTTCTCGAGACCTGATTCATTGACGGTTTGGTGTGGAGATGGGAGAGCCAGGCACAGGCTCTGTGATCCCCATCGGCAGGTGGTCGGCAGATTCTCCCCGTCACACTTCTCCCGTCCCAAGTTTGCGATCTGTTCAGGCATTTCGCGGGAACAAAGGGCGTTTATGATTCCACTTGTACTTTAGTTCAGCTTTCGTGGTTTTCAAAGGGAGTCGTGTCGGTGCGGGGCAGTGGGAATCCGATCACTCTCGATGCCTGATCCTTGCGCTTGGTGCTATCCGGGGCAGCACGGAGTTGCTGCCTCACAGCGCCAGAGACCCCGGTTCGATCCTGACCACGGGTGCTGTCTGTACGGAGTTTGTACCTTCTCCCCGTGACCCGCGTGGGATTTTCCTCCCGCACCCCAAAGACGTACAATATTGTAGGTTAATTGGCTTGGTGTAAATGTAAATGGTATTATGGACTCGGGGTGAGAACATGCAAACTCCACACAGACAGCATAAGAGGTCGGATTGCATCTACACTTCACACTGCCTCGGCAATGTAATGTCGGATAGCGTTAACGTGCGGGGAAATTAATTTCACTGCACTTTATTATGTATGTGATAAACAAATCTGATTGATTGAATGGGATCGCTGGTCGGCACGGACCCGGTGGGCCGAAGGGCCTGTTTGCGCGCTGTATCTCTAAACTAAACCTCGAGCAAAAAGACCAATGAGTTTTGGGAAAACTGAAGCCCCTTGTTCACTGCCCCCAAAAATATGTTTCACTTGAAGCTCAAATCAGTGTGGATAATTCCGATTTTCATCCCGAGTGAAATCACTAATATGTGCCAAATTGTTTGTAGTTTTGCGTTTCACCCAGAACAATTGGCACCAGCTGAAACGGGTCACAGTCAACCTCGCCAGTCAGCAGAGAGAGGAGATATTAATTCTCTCAGCCTTGATTGGACTCACTATACACCACCTGTCACCCTCTATAATACCTCACATGTCGGGGTCTGTCATTCAGCTTCAAGGGAAGAAACTGCTCTTCATGTCACAATAGACAATAGACAATAGGTGCAGGTAGGAGGCCATTCGGCCCCTTCGAGCTAGCACTGCCATTCACTGTGATCATGGCTGATCATCCACAATCAATACCCCGTTCCTGCCTTCTCCCCATATTCCCTTGACTCCGCTATCTTTAAGCGCCCTATGTCTAAAAGCCCTGTCCCACGGTACGAGTTCATTCCAAGAGCTCTCCCGAGCTAAAAAAAAATTAAACTCGTGGTAAGCACGGAGAATGAACGTAGCGGGTACGTCGGAGCTCGGGGACGTCTCTTAGCGCTAACGGCAGGTACTCGGGAAGACTCGCTAACGGCAGGTAAGCACAGGAAGACTCGTGAAGATTTTTCAACGTGATGAAAAATGTCCACGAAAGCCCCGAGTACCGACGAGCGGCCATTACCGTAAATCTCCGAGTTCGAATCAGGGCAAACTCGGGAAAACTCGTGGAATGAACTCGTACCGTGGGACAGGGCTTTAACTCTCTCTTGAAAGCATCTTGAAAATGGGCATCCACTGCCTTCTGAGGCAGAGAATTCCACAGATTCACAACTCTCTGTGTGAAAAACGTTTTTCCACATCCCCGTTCTAAATGGCTTACACCTTATTGTGAAACTGTGGCCCCTGGTTCTGGACTCACCCAACATCGGGAACATGTTTCTTGCCTCTAGCGTGTCCACATTTCAAGTGATGTATAAGTGATGGGGGAGATGTTAGGACTTGGTGCGGGGATACTTTGTAACTTTGTCAATGCCCTTTATGTGACCACTATTTGCATACCTTGGGTGGGCAAAACAATGAATATCACGGTGACTTGTCACATGTAACATTAAAGTATTCATTCATTAATTCATTCACTCATTCACTCATAGTGTTTTCTTGCATGTAAATCACTGCACAGTGGAGCACTGGTTGAGGTGCTGCCACAGAGCATCAGAGGCCCAGGTAGTTTAGTTTAGAGATACAGCGCGGAAACAGGCCCTTCGGCCCACTGGGTCCACGCCGACCAGCGATCCCCGCACACTAACACTATCCTACACCCACCAGGGACAATCTTTACATTTACCAAGCCAATTAACCTACAAACCTGTACGTCTTTGGAGCGTGGGAGGAAACAGATCTTGGAGAAAACCCACGCAGGTCACGGGGAGAGCGTACAAACTCCGTATAGACAGCACCCGTAATCGCGATCGAGCCTGGGTCTCCGGCGTTGCGTTCGCTGTAAGGCAGCAACTCTACCGCTGCGCCACCGTGACCGCCCTTAATGGGAGGATTCAATCAGATATGAGTTGGTCTTGGCATCATGTTCAGCACAGACCTTGTGGGCCGAATGGCCTGTTCCTGCGCTGTACTGTTCTATGCAGAAAGAAGCAACTGCAGATGCTGGTTTACGCAAAAGAACACAAAGTGCTGGAGTAACTCAGCGGGTCGGGCAGCATCTCTGGAGAGCGTGGACAGGTGACGTTTTGGGCCGGGACCCTTCCTCAGACTGTTCTCTGTTCTAATGAAAATAAAAATACGTTTAGAAGTTTGAACGTTCTCCCTGTGACCACGTGGGTTTTCTCCGGGTGCTCCGGTCTCCTCCCACACCCCAACGGCGTACGTGTTTGTAGGTTAGTTGGCTTTGGTAAAATTGTCAATTGTCCCTAGTGTGTGTATGGCAGCGCTTGTGTACGCGGGGTGATCGCTGGTCGGCGTGGACTCGGTGGGCCGGAGGGCCGGTTTCCGCGCTGTGTCTCTAAAGTCGAAAGTCTAAAGGGCCTGTCCCACTTACGCGATGGATTTTTTTCCCGCGACTGCCGGCGCCCGTCATAGTCACAGCGGCAGGCGGCCGAAAATGTTCCACGTGTTGAAAATCCAACGCCGACCAGAAAAAGGTACGACGACTCTTTGGGCGACTACTATGTCGCCGGGTGAAGCCTGTATGGTCGTGAGTGGTCGCCCAAAGAGTCGTACCATGTTCTGGTCACCGCTGGATTGTCAAAACAGGTTGAAAATTTTCGGTCACCCGTTGCGACCTTTGACGGGTACCGGCAAGCCGCCGAAAAAAATCGCATGTGGGACTGGCCCTTGAATGTGTGAGATAGGAGGAGTTGTATAGGGCCCTAGTGGGACCACACCTGGAGTATTGTGTGCAGTTACTCAGAGAGTGGTAGCGGTGTGGAATGAGTTTCCAGTGGAAGTGGTGGAGGCAGGTTCGTTGGTATCATTTAAAAATAAATTGGATAGGCATATGGATGAGAAAGGAATGGAGGGTTATGGTATGAGTGCAGGCAGGAGGGACTAAGGGAAAAAAAGTTGTGTCGGCACGGACTTGTAGGGCCGAGATGGCCTGTTTCCGTGCTGTAATTGTTATATGGTTATACGGTTATAGTTTTGGTCCCCTAATTTGAGGAAGGACATTCCTGCTATTGAGGGAGTGCAGCGTAGGTTTGCAAGGTTAATTCTCGGGATCCAAATATGGCGGGACTGTCATATGCTGAGAGAATGGAGCAGCTGGGCTTGTACACTCTGGAGTTTAGAAGGATGAGAGGGTGTCTCATTGAAGATTGTTAAGGGCTTCGACACGCTAGAGGCAGGAAACATGTTCCCGATGTTGGGGGAGTCCAGAACCAGGGGCCACACAGTTTAAGAATAAGGAGTAAGCCATTTAGAACGGAGACGAGGAAACACTTTTTCTCACAGAGAGTGGTGAGTCTGTGAAATTCTCTGCCTCAGAGGGCAGTGGAGGCCGGTTCTCTGGATGCTTTCAAGAGAGAGCTAGATAGGGCTCTTAAAAATAGCGGAGTCAGGGGATATGGGGAGAAGGCAGGAACGGGGTACTGATTGGGGATGATCAGCCATGACCACATTGAATGGCGGTGCTGGCTCAAAGGGCCAAATGGCCTACTCCTGCACCTATTGTCTATTGTCTATTGAATTCTCTCATGAGTGATGTGCTGCAAACCCGTGAGGGGCTGCAGTGGTGCAGAGCTTCTGCAGTTGTCGTATTATGTGGCTTGGGTCACTGGATGTTAACATTCCTACTTTCCCATTGCTGCTGTGACAACATTGGTGAAAGGACATGCATCAGCTGTAGGTGTGCGATCCTCACTATCAGCACTGAGAGACTGTGGAAAGTCTTGTAATAACAACAATGTCCAAGTCACCCCCACTGCATCCCCTCTCTCCCCACCCCCTCCTCCGCCCAAATCGCACCAGCACCAAAATCGTCTTGTTGAGTCTCAGTGTGTAGTTAAGTTGAGAGATACAGCGCGGAAACAGGACCTTCGGCCCACCGAGTCCACGCCGACCAGCGATCCCCGCACACTAGCGCCATCCGACACGCACTGAGGACAATTTACATTTGCACCAAGCCAATTCACCTGCAAACCTGCACGTCTTTGAAGTGTGGGAGAAAAACGACAGTCTCGGAGAAAACCCACCCAGTTCAGGCAGGGGGTGAATGTACAAACTTGTACAGACAGCTCCCACAGCCGGGATCGAACCCAGGTCTCTGGCGCTGTTAGGCAGCAACTCTACCGCTGCTCCACCGTGCTGCTTAATCTGTAACCCGATTTCACCTAGTCCCCGAAGAAGGGTTTCGGCCCGAAACGTCGCCTGTTTCCTTCGCTCCATAGATGCTGCCTCACCCGCTGAGTTTTTCCAGCATTTTTGTGTACCCCCGATTAACAATGGCCTGTTTCCTTTAACAGCAATACTTTTTTTGCATATATTTTGTTCCTTTGTTCTGTATCTCTCCACATCTCTTGTTTCCCTTTCCTGGGACCCTCAGTCTGAAGGAGGCTTTCGACCTGAAACATCACCTATTCCTTCTCTCCAGAGATGCTGCCTGTCCCACTGAGTTACCCCAGCTTTTTGTATCTATATTCGGTTGAAACGGACACTTTTTCTCACAGTGAGTGGTGAGTCTGTGGAATTCTCTGCCTCAGAGGGCGGTGGAGGCAGGTTCTCTGGATGTTTTCAAGAGAGAGCTAGGTAGGGCTCTTAAAAATAGCGGAGTCAGGGGATATGGAGAGAAGGCAGGAACGGGGTACTGATTGTGGATGATCAGCCATGATCACTGTGAATGGCGGTGCTGGCTCGAAGGACCAAATGGCCTGCTCCTGCACCTATTGTCTATTGATTGTGGTGAGAGGGAGGAGGGGGGAGGGGGGAGAAAGCTGGAAAACAGGTGGGGACGGGACAAAGTCTGGCGTGTGATAGGTGGATACAGGTGAGGTGGGGGAGGGGGGTGAGGGGGTGGGGGAGGTGATTGATTGGCAAATGGTTGGACAACGGCCTGAGATGAAAAGGAGAAGGAAAGGACGACAAGAGTGGACTAAAGAAGACAAAAGGGTGTTGGTGAGGAGAGGAGAGGAGTGAGATGTAACTCCTGAGGGAGGGACATAGGCGGAAGGGGAGAGGGGAAGGGGGAGGGGGATAGTAGGAACATGGATCAGGCAAGAAGGGGGAACGGGGAAAAAAATAATGGGATCGGGTGTTACCTGAAATCGAACAGTGAATTCACCTTCTAATTGAGGTGCACTCTGAGCAATAGGATGGAGTAGACTTGATGGGTCGAATGGCCAAATTCTGCTCCGATAGCTTATAACTTCTTAAGTAGATTTAAGTAGGGGGAACGGGGAACAAAATAATGGGATCGGGATCGGGTGTTACCTGAAATAGAACATTCAATTCACCTTCTAATGGGGAGAAGGCAGGAACGGGGTACTGATTGGGGATGATCAGCCATGATCACATTGAATGGCGGTGCTGGCTTGAAGGGCCGAATGGCCTACTTCCTGCACCTGTTGTCTATTGTCTATTGTCTATTGAAACCAGCATCTGCAGATCCTTCCTACACAAAAAAAAAACGTTGATATAAGTGTCTGTTGAACAAAGCATCTGAATGCAGTGTGCCCACTCTGCTAAAATAAATCAGGGGGCAATCTCTCCCATTGACAACCTCTAAGGGTTCAAAAGAAAGATATAAACGTCACTGAAGATCTAGGAGAGGGCATGCGGACAGAGTGTGACTTTAAACAGTTGCGTGTGACACTGGTCTTCACAAACCATGGCTGGAATGTGTTCAGGATCTGCCCCACTGAGTAACAAACGGCTTTGAGGGTATTTTTAAAGGGCTGTGGCTACAATGAAGGATAGTTAACCTGATTATGAGTCGGTTTCCAAAACATGCACCTCAAATGCAGGGTGTTTATCGAAAGCCAAGTTACATTACAGTCCATCTTCGTTTCAGTTTAGTTTATTGTCACGTGTGTCGAGGTACAGTGAAAAGCCTGTTGTTTCGTGCTCGCCAGTCAGCGGCAAGACAATGCGCGATTACAAATCGACAGTGTACAGATATATGATAAGGGAATGGTAGACAGAATTGCTGGAGAAACTCAGCGGGTGCGGCAGCATCTATGGAGCGAAAGCAATTGGCAACGTTTCGGGCCGATACATGATAAGGGAATAACGTTTAGTGCAATGTAAAGTCCAATCAAATGTGTAGGAAGGAACTGCAGATATGTTGGTTTGAACGGAATATACACACAAAAAGCTGGAGTAACTCAGCGGGACAGGCAACATCTCTGGAGAGAAGGAATGGGTGGCATTTCTGATCGAGATCCATCTTCAGAGAGTTCCCCCCTCCGATGAGGTGGATAGCAGTTCAGGTCTACTGTGTGGTTACTGTAGGATGGTTTTTAAAGTTTGCATTAAAGAAAAATAAAGAATCTTCATAATATCCAACTGAGACGCACTAAACAATAGATGGCACAGTAAAAGGGTTTCCGATCCTCAGAAACATAAGGAGTTGGGCAGTGGTCCAGCCTGCTTTAATGACTGAACAGCTGCTACAGAATTTTGTGTAACTTTCCTGACAAGCTTTTTGTAATTTTGAGAGAATTGTGGGTTTCATTATAGAGGAATGTGTGGAGCTCAACATGCATGTGAGTCTTCCCCCCTATTAAGAGCTCAGCTAATTTACCAAAACCATACAGATTGACAATGAATCCCGGCTGGCATTTGCGAGGTGAAAAAATATGTTTAGTTTAGTTTAGTTTAGTTTAGAGATACAGCGCAGAAGCAGGCCCTGCGGCCCGCCGAGTCCGCACCGACCCGCGATCCCCCACACACTAACACTGACACTATCTTACACACACGCTAGGGACAATTTACATTTATACTACTTTAATTAACCGACAAACCTGCACGCTCCAGAGAGTGGTGAATCTGTGGAATTCTCTGCCACAGAAGGCAGTGGAGGCCAATTCGCTGGATGTTTTTCAAGAGGGAGTTGGAAACATAGAAACATAGAAACATAGGTGCAGGAGTAGGCCATTCGGCCCTTCGAGCCTGCACCGCCATTCAATATGATCATGGCTGATCATCCAACTCGGTATCCTGTACCTGCCTTCTCTCCATACCCCCTGATCCCTTTAGCCACAAGGGCTACATCTAACTCCACCTTAAATATAGCCAATTAACTGGCCTCAACTACCTTCTGTGGCAGAGAGTTCCAGAGATTCATCACTCTCTGTGTGAAAAATGTTTTTCTCATCTCGGTCCTAAAAGACTTCCTTCCCCCTTATCCTTAAACTGTGACCCCTTCATAGATCGTGCTTAGATGGAGCTCTTCGGGCTAACGGAATCAAGGGGTATAGGGGAGAAAGCAAGAACGGGGTACTGATTTTGGACGATCAGCCATAATCATATTGAATGGCGGTGCTAGCTCGAAGGGCCGAATGGCGCACTCCTACACCTATTTTCTATGTTTCTATCCTGGAGAAAACCTACGCAGGTCACGGGGAGAATGTACAAACTCTGCAGAGACAGCACCCGTAGTCGGGATCGAACACGGGGTCTCTGGCGGTGTGAGGCAGTAACTCGACCCTACTCTTTTTCCCTTCTCTGTCCATCTCCTGCCTTTGAACACAATGTAATTCCATTAAATTGAAGGGCCGGGAAATGTGTAGCTCCAATTTAATCCCAGCTTCAATAGTAATTCGATCCCTGGTAAAATATCACAGCGTGGAATGAGGCCCCTTCGGCCCAACATGTCCCATCCACACTAGTCCCACCTGCCTGCATTTGGTCCATATCCCTCTAAACCTATCCGATCCATGCACCTTTCTAAATGTTTCTTCTAAGAAGGTTCTTGATCCAAAACGTCACCTCTCCAGAGATGCTGCCTGTCCCGTTGAGTTACTCCAGCACTTTGTGTCCATCTAAGTTCTTAAGCTCAGCTTGTCAGATGGTTGATTGATCTAACCTGCCGTTGCGGCAGGCATCACCATTGTCCTCAATTGGACAAAGTGCAATCATCCTCCAGAGACCTCCAGGTTTGGGATGACACGTGATGGCTCCTACTAGAGATTGTGAAAGTTCTCCTCCGCCTTCTCTACAACCAGGGCGGTCACGGTGGCGCAGCGGTATAGTTGCTGCCTTACAGCTAATGCAGCGCCGGAGACCCAGGTTCGATCCCGACCACGGGTGCTGTCTGTACGGAGTCTGTACGCTCTCCCCGTGACCCGCGTGGGTTTTTAGTCCGAGATCTTCGGTTTCATCCCTCACTCCAAAGACGTACAGGTTTGTAGGTTAATTGTCTTAGTAAATGTAAAAATTGTCCCTAGTGGGTGGGGGATGGTGTTAATGTGCGGGGATCGCTGGTCGGCGCGGACCCGGTGGGCCGAAGGGCCCGTTTCCGCGCTGTATCTCTAAACTAATCTACACTAAACTAATGAAGGTGGGCAAAAATGCTGGAGAAACTCAGCGGGTGAGGCAGCATCTATGGAGCGAAGGAATAGGTGACGTTTCTGGTCGAGACCCTTCTTCAGACTGATGCACTAAACTAACCATGAGTCTGTGTTGTCTGTGCCTCTACATTGCTAGATACCAGTCAAGGTTGCTCTTAATGGTCATGTTTCAGAAGGAACTGCAGATGCTGGAAAACCGAAGGTAGACAAAAAAAATGCTGGAGAAACTCAGCGGGTGAGGCAGCATCTATGGAGCAAGAATTGGGTCGGCACAGTGGTGCAGCAGGTAGTGCCGCTGCCTCACAGCACCATAGATACGGGTTTGATCCTGACCTCAGGTGCTGTCTGTACGGAGTTTGCACCTTCTCAGTGTGATCACGTGGGTTTTCTCCGGGTAATCCGGTTTCCTCCCACATCCCACAGACATGTGGGCTTTCGAAGATATTTGGCCTTCTGCAAATTGACTTCTGTTTGTAGCGAGTGGATGAGAAACTGGGGTGACGGGTGATTGATGGTCAGCATGGACTCGGTGGGCAGAAGGGCCTGTTTCCATGCTGTATCTCTAAAACAAAACTAAAACTGCATGGCAAACCAAATTCCTCGTATGTTGCAAAACATACTTGGCTAGTAAATTATGACTATGAAAACCAGCAGAATGACCCAAAACGTCACCTTCTCTCCAGAGATGCTGCCTGTCCCGCTGAGTTACTCCAGCTTTTTGTGTCTATCTTCGGTTTAAACCAGCATCTGGAATGTAGCATTCCTTCCTACATGTTTGGTTCAGAATGTAAATCTATAGACAATAGACAACAGGTGAGGAGTAGGCCATTCGGCCCTTCGAGCCAGCACCGCAATTCGATGTGATCATGGCTGATCATCCACAATATGGGAAAAGAAAAGTACTTGTTAAAAGAACGGAAAGAATGGAGAAAGAAATGAAATTGAAATAAATTTAGCAGCATTTTGTTTATTTTAGCGATATAGTACGGAAACAGGCCCTTCGGCCCACCAAGTCTGTGCCGACCAGTGATCTCCATCACACTAGCACACATTTTACACTAGAGACAATCTACTGAAGTCAATGAACCTACAAACTTGCCCGTCGGGGGGGAAGCCGGAACATCTGGAGTACGGGAGGAAACCGGAGCATCCGGAGAAAACCCATGGGGTGAACATACAAACTCCGTACAGAGAGCACCTGTCGTCAGGATCAAACCCGGGTCTCTGGCGCTGTGAGGCAGCAACTCTACCGCTGTGTCATCGTGTCGCCTCCATTTGATGTATCAGTGCCTTGTCATCATCAATCCCTTTTAGACTGCTGGGCGCGTGTGAAAATCTCACTCCATGTTGTCACCATGTATGTTCTGCCTACTTAATCTCAACAGCCGGCCGTTGTTTTAAAGGGATTAACTGTGAGTGTCTCTTCTATACCTTCCAACGTTCTAACCCATTGATAGAGGTCAGAAGGTCACAAGGTATAGGAGTAGAATTAGGCCATTCGGCCCATCAAGTCTGCTCCGCCATTCAATCATGGCTGAAATCTTGTAAATTTCCCCTAGTGTGTGGGATAGTGCGGACTCGTTGGGCCAAAGGGTCTAGTTTCTGCGCTGTATATCTCTAAACTAAACGGAACCGAACTGAACGCGCTTCCCTGCATCTCTCTCACATGGTCAAAACTGACCTCCAGCTGAGGAGACTGTAAACTTTCAAGAGGAGATGTGAGACGTATATATTTTTTAATGCAGTGCATTAAGTTAAAGGATAATCTAATGTACCAAACTGTCGTTAAAAACCAATGGCCCTTTACTAATGGGTTTCTTTCCAATGTTACACCTGAGTAAGAACAAACCTCTTGCTTTGAAACAGCAAACAGTCGGCTATGAACCAGCGATGCAGAAATTCCTAGTCCCCGCACTGAAATCTCGGAGAGCTGAACCACAACGCAAAAATTCCATCTCTCCCGTGATCTTTTAGAATAGAATAGAATAGAATGCCTTTTATTGTCATTCAAACAGCTTGATTTGAACGAAATTGCATTTTCTACAGTCTTAATGTGACAAAAAAAACCAAGACACACACTTAACACAATTTACACAAACATCCACCACAGTGAATCTCCATCACCTCCTCACTGTGATGGAAGGCAAAAGTCTTATCTCTTCCCTTTGTTCTTCTCCCGCGGTCCAGCAGTCCAACTGCAGCGTCGAGGCGACTGGGGCTCCCGATGTTAAAGCCCCCGGCGGGCAATGGTAAGTCCCGCGGCTGTTAAACCGCACAGGGCAATGTTAGGCCCCACTCCGAGTCATTTAAACGCCGCGATCCCAGTGGGGGAAGTTGCCATTGCGGGAGCTCTGAAAAGCGGTCTCCCACCAGGGACCCGCGAGCTCCAAATGTCCCTGTCCACCGGGCCTGCAGCCGGAGCCTTCGAAGCTCCGAAGTCGGGTCGCAGCCGAGCGCCACCACAGCTTTCCCCGCTCCGAAGTCGGACGGCTACGCGATAGCGAGCTCCGCAACTGGAGCCGGCTCCACGATGTTAGGCCTAACGACATCGGAAACCCGACAGGGAAAAAGTCGGGTCCCTGTACAGGGAAGAGACTAATGGTTCCCCCCCCCCCCACATATACACAGCTAAAAAAAATAATCCAACTAGAGTCAAAACAGACATATAATGAGACAAAAATTTTAAAAAGACAAACAGATTATCGTAGAGCCGCCGCCGTTAGGCTCCGCAACACCAGACGGGAATAGCAGGTTAGCTGCGTTGGAGGATCAGGGGATTTCAGTGATCTGTCTGTAAATGACACCCAGGGGGATCTTGCGCATGTGGGAAAGGGGCAAGGAATGTAGCAATTCATTATTTGTCTTAGACAGACGGATGTCCCCACATCTGCTCCCTGCACAGCTTGGGAAACATGCCAGAAGTTTAGTTTAGTTTAATTTAGCGATACAGCGCGGAAACAGGCCCTTCGGCCCACCGAGTTCACGCCGACCAATGATCCCCGCACACTAACGTTATCCTACACACACACACACTAGGGACAATTTCACATTTACACCAAGCCAATTAACCTCCAAACCTGAACGTCTTTGGGAGTGTGGGAGGAAGCCGGAGATCTCGGAGAAAACCCACGCAGGTCACGGGGAGAACGTACGAACTCCGTACAGACAGCGCCCGTAGTCGGGGTCGAACCCGGATCTCCGGCGCTGCATTCGCTGTGAGGCAGCAACTCTACCGCTGCGCCACCGTGACCGCCCTTTGTGACCGAACGCACAAACTCAGTACAGACCGCACCTGTAGTCGGGTTCGAACCCGTGTCCCTGGCGCTGTGAGGCAGCGACGCTACCGCTGCGCCACCGTGCCGCAACGTACTCCCGCATGTTATGTCTTCTTTGGTAAAACAGCATCTGCTGTTCCTTATTTTCATTGATGTCACTTGGTGTTGAATTTAGTTTAGTTTAGTTTATTGTCACATGTATCGAGGTACAGTGAAAAGCATTCGTTGCGCGCTAACCAGTCAGCGGAAAGACAATACCTGATTACAATCGAGCCGTTTACAGAGTACAGATACAGGATAAGGGAATAATGTTCAGTGCAAGGCTAAAGCCAGCAAAGTCTGATCAAGGATAGTCCGAGGATTAGTGAGTTCTCAAGTTCCCAAGTTATAGGAGCAGAATTAAGCCATTCGGCCCATCGAGTCTACTCCGCCATTCAATCATGGCTGATCTCTGCCTCTTAATCCCATTTTCCTGCCTTCTCCCCATAACCCTTGACACCCGTTCTAATCAAGAATTTGTCTATCTCTGCCTTAAAAATATCCACTGACTTGGCCTCCACAACCCTCTGTGGCAATGAGTTCCACAGATTCACCACCCTCTGACTAAAGAAGTTCCTCCTCACCTCCTTTCTACAAGAGCGCCCTTTAATTCCGAAGCTGTGACCTCTGGTCCTGGACTAGGGGTTGCCAACTGTCTCGTATTAGCCGGGGCATCCCATATATTGGGCTAAATTGGTTTGTCCCGTACGGGACCGCCCATGTCCCGTATTTGACCGCTGCTACTCGGGTCAAGGGGACTGTCGGGTCGGAGCGCCGCGTCAGGCCCCGCCTCACCTGTCCCGACGTAGTGCAGCCCATGGAGTGCAGCAGCAGCAGCAGCAGCGCCTCGCCCGTGGCCCCGTCGGTCGGCAGCCCGGCCAGCTGTCCGACCTTCGGACCTTCGCTTACCGCCGACACCACCACCCCCCCCCCCCCTCCTTCTCGTGGCCGATCATCGGTTCATGAGTTGGACGGGGCGCTGGATTTTGTGCGTGGCCAAAACTCCTCGGCTGGCCTGCCCGTTGGGCTTTGCGTGCAGTCCAGCACCCGGGCCCAACTCATCCAGCACCCGGGCCAACGCAAACGTCTCGTATGTGTATGTGTATGTGACAAATATACTTGACTTGACTTGACTCATTCACACAGCCACAGCCGAGTCGGTCAACGAATTGCCGTCGGGAATTTGTCCCTTATTCTGACCTTTTGCCCCTTATTTGGGAGTGAGAAAGTTGGCAACCCTATCCGGGACTCTCCCACCAGTGGAAACATCCTCTCCACATCCACTCTATCTCTTTGCCTTTCATTATTCTGTACGTTTCAATGAGATCCTCCCCTCAAACTTCCAAACTCCAGCGAGTAGCGGCCCAGAGCGGTCAAACGTATGCTAACCCACTCGATGTTGGTTGTTGTGTCTATCTTTCCATGTATTATTTAAGTGGAGTCATTGAAGGTTGCTGACTTACAGCAGACTGCTGCCAATTCTTAAGGCCAGGACAAAACTCTGAGTGGGCAGGAGAAAATCTCTCTGGATCTATATTACAAGTCCCAAAGCACGCAAAACAATAAGAAGAGTTTGAACCACTGACCTCTATCTGTTGAAAATCCAAGTTATGTTTCGAAACACATGAAAAGTGTATCCCAGGGGAACGCAATGAAGGTGTGAAGAGACTGGCGTTAGGCTGATAAAATGCAGAGCACTTCAGTTTTTAACTCCATAATCGCAGAACAAAACGTTGTATTCTTCCACTAGCTTTAGAACCTGACTTCTAAGCTGTTGATTTTCTGCAAACCTCAACCCCATTGTCGAGAAAATGTCTGCAGTGTCACCTATTGGTAGGTGGAATTTGACTTTATAAAGTATATTTCGCTGAAGCCCCTGTCCCACTGTACGAGGTAATTCACAAGCTCTCCCCTGAATCGAACTCGGAGAATGTCCGTAGCGGGTCCGTAGGAGTCCGTGGACGCCTCGTAGCGGCTCGTAACGCTAACGGTAGGCACTCGGGAAATCCGGTTAACTCCGGTGACGTTTTTTCCTGCAAAAAATGTCCACCAGTATAAAAATACTCGTGATGAAAAAATGTTTTACTTTTTATTCCCACGAGCCGCTACGGGACATCCACGAACTCCTACGGACCCGCTACGTACATTCTCCGAGTTCGAATCAGGGGAAAACTTGGGAGAACTCGTGAATTACCTCGTACAGTGGGACAGGGGCTTGATTTCACAACCTAATTATATACATCAGGGAACTGGGGGCGGTCACGTTTGTGCAGCGGTAGAGTTGCTGCCTTACAGAGCTCACAGCGCCAGAGACCCATGTTCGATCCCGACAATGGGTGCTGTCTGTAGGGAGTTTTTACGTTCTCCCCGTGACCTGCGTGGGTTTTCTCCGAGATCTTCGGTTTCCTCCCACGCTCCAAAGACGTCCAGGCTTGTAGGTTAATTGGCTTGGTATGAATGTAAATTGTCCCTAATGTGTGTAGGATAGCGTTAATGTGCGGTCGGCACGGACTCGGTGGGCCGAAGGGCCTGTTTCTGTGTTGTATCTCTAAATCTTAACTAAACTAAGAGTTTGCTGTTAAAAAAAAATGTTTCCCTGACAGTTTTACTACTTAATTATATATCATAGGACTTCTCTGTTGCACATTATAACATGCTGACCAGATTATATATAATACGGTAGCCAAAAGCAATATAGCACCACAAGTATGTAACTTGTGGTCCGATTTAGAGAAAAGACACAGAGTGCTGGAGTAACTCAGCGGGTCAGGCAGCATCTGTGGAGAACGTGGATAGGTGACGTTTCACAGAGTGCTGGAGTAACTCAGCGGGTCAGGCAGCATCTGTGGAGAACGTGGATAGGTGACGTTTCACAGAGTGCTGGAGTAACTCAGCGGGTCAGGCAGCATCTGTGGAGAACGTGGATAGGTGACGTTTCGGGTCGGGACCCTTCTTCAGACTGATTGTAGCAGGGGGGAGACAGCAGGAGGAGAGCAGGGGCAGGACAAAGCCCGGCGAGTGATAGGTGGATACAGGGGGGGGGGGGGGGGGGGTGATTGGCAGATACTTGGACAAGAGCCAGAGATGACAAAACAAAAGCCAGCGAGATACGGAGGTAAGGAGAGAAGATGCGTGAAAGGTAAGCCAGAGAAGGGATCAATGTGGAAGGAGACGAGGGGGAGAGGGAAATAAGAAAATGGTTGCGGGAGGTACAGTGAAAAAGTTTTATTTGCGTGCTATCCAAACAGATAATACCGTACATGAATACAATCAAGCCATGGTCATAGGTGATAGGAGTAGAATTAGGCCATTCGGCCCAGCAAGTCTATCCACCATTCTCTCCCTCTCAACTCAAGTACAACAGGTAGAGCAAAGGGGAAGATACAGAGTGCAGAATATAGTCCTCAGCATTAGACAATAGACAATAGACAATAGGTGCAGGAGTAAGCCATTCGGCCCTTCGAGCCAGCAACGACATTCAATGTGATTATGGCTGATCATCCCCAATCAGTACCCCGTTCCTGCCTTCTCCCCATATCCCCCGACTCCGCTATTTTTAAGAGCCCTATCTAGTTCTCTCTTGAAAGCATCCAGAGAACGACCCTCCACCGCCCTCTGAGGCAGAGAATTCCACAGACTCACCACTCTCTGTGAGAAAAAGTGTTTCCTCGTCTCCGTTTTAAATGGCTTACTCCTTATTCTTAAACTGTGGCCCCTGGTTCTGTAGCGCACCAGTTCCAGAGACAAAGTCCAGTCTCCGCAATGGGGTAGAGGTGAATCGGACAGTACCCTAGCTTATGGAAGGGCCGTTCAGAAGCCTGATAACAGAGGGGAAGTAGCTGTTCCTGTACCCTGTGCATCTTCAGCAGAGCCACTGGTTCAATGGATATTCTCATTATTCAGTGTGCTGCTAATGAGAATGATGCCCTGGAATCCAAGCTCAGAAAATGGTCAGTTACATAGATGATGTTGACTTACGAGGATGTTGGCAGGTTGGCGGGACTCGAGGGAGTGAGCTATAGGGAGAGGTTGAGTCGTCTGGGACTAGGCTTGGGTGCACAGGAGCCTAGAGGTGTATGAAATCATGAGAGGAATAGATCGGGTAGCTGCTCAGAGTCTCTTGCCCAGAGTTGGGGAATCGAGGACCAGAGGACATAGGGTCAAGGTGAAGGGGAAAAGATTTAATAGGAATCCAAGGGGTAATTTTTCCACAAAAAGGGTGGTGGGTGTATGGAACGAGCTGCCAGAGGAGGTAGTTGAGGCAGGGACTATCCTAACATTTAAGAAGCAGTTAGACAGGTACATGGATAGGACAGGTTTGGAGGGATATGGACCAAATGCTGACAGGTGGGACTAGTGTAGCTGGGACACGTTGGCCGGTGTGGGCAGGTTGGGCTGAAGGGCCTGTTTCCATGCTGTATCGCCCTATGACTCTCGATGATCTCAGACTTTGTACCATCGTTCATTTATGAGATATAGGGAAATTGGCATATTGTCGAACAGGTATTTTGAAATGCCCACTGCCCTCGAGTAGGTGGTAGTGAGTACTTGATCTTTATAGAGTCATAGAGTCTTACAGCATGAAAACAGGCCCTTCGGCCCAACTTGCCCATGCCAACCAAGATGTCCCAGCTACACTAGTCCCACCTGCCTGCATTTGGTCCATATCCCTCCAACCCTGTCCACAGTCTTAGAATAAAGGGGAGGCCATTTAAGACTGAGGTGAGAAAAAACTTTTTCCCCAAAGAGTTGTGAATTTGTAGAATTCCCTGCCACAGAGGGCAGTGGAGGCCAAATCACTGGATGGATTTAAGAGAGGGTTAGATAGAGCTCTAGGGGCTAGTGGAGTCAAGGGATATGGGGAGAAGGCAGGCGCGGGTTATTGATAGAGGACGATCAGCCATGATCACAATGAATGGTTGTGCAGGCTCGAAGGACCGAATGGCCTCCTCTTGCACCTATTTTCTGTTTCTATGTTTCTATGCATCTATGTCATCATTCCGCATCACATAGAAACATAGAAAATAGGTGCAGGAGTAGGCCATTTGGCTCTTCAAGCCTGCACCGCCATTCAATATGATCATGGCTGATCATCCAACTCAGTATCCCATACCTGCCTTCTCTCCATACCCCCTGATCCCTTTAGCCACAAGGGCCACATCTAACTCCCTCTTAAATATAGCCAATGAACTGGCCTCAACTACCTTCTGTGGCAGAGAGTTCCAAAGATTCACCACTCTCTGTGTGAAAAATGTTTTTCTCATCTCGGTCCTAAAGGATTTCCCCCTTATCCTTAAGCTGTGACCCCTTGTCCTGGACTTCCCCAACATCGGGAACAATCTTCCTGCATCTAGCCTGTCCAACCCCTTAAGAATTTTGTAAGTTTCCGCGAATTTTTCGGTGACCTGATACATCAGTCAATGTCCCTGGCAGTTGTCGCAAAAATCGGCAAATGGGACAAGCCCTTTAGATTAAACTCTTAGGGCTAACGGAATCAAGGGACATGGGGAAAAAGCAGGAACGGGGCATTGATTCTGGATGATCAGCCAGACAGTCTCCTCTGTCAAGCTTCTCAAGTTTACGGACGACACAACCCTGATTGGACTGATCGAGGATGGGGAGCAATCTGCCTACAGACAGGAAGTGTCACAGCTGGTGTCCTGATGCCATCGCAACAACCTGGAGCTCAATGCTCTTAAGACAGTGGAATTGATTGTAGACTTTAGGAGAGCTCCCCCTCCCCTCACCCCACTCACTGTCAACAACACCACAGTCACATCTGGGGAATCTTTTAAGTTTCTGGGAACCATCATCCCCAAGGACCTTAAATGGGAGGCGACCATCCACAGTCAAAAAGGCACAACAGAGGATGTACTTCCTACAGCAGCTGAGGAAGCACAATCTGCCACAGGCAATGATGGTCCAATTCTACACGGCCATTGTAGAGTCTGTCCTCACCTTCTCCATCATGGTCTGGTTTGGCTCAGCCACCAAGCACGACATCTGGAGGCTGCAGCGAATCGTCCGATCAGCAGAGAAGATTATTGGCTGCAACCTTCCCCCCATTGACGAACTGTACACTGCAAGGGCCAGGAAGCGAGCGGGCAAGATCATCTCTGACCCCTCTCACCCTGGCCACAAACTCTTTGAATCACTTCCCTCTGGAAGGCGACTCCGGACTGTCAAAGCTGCCACAGCCAGACATAAAAACAGCTTTTTTTGTACGAGTAGTTGCTCTGCTCAACAACCAAAAATCTGTAGCCTCCCTTTGCTCTGGTATTTTATTTAATTCACATGTTAAATCAATAATGTTTTATTATTAATGTTTAATGTTTTATGTGTCATTCGTAACTGTCACTGTATGTCATGTTGTCACTTGCGGGCGGAGCACCAAGGCAAATTCCTTGTATGTGAATACTTGGCCAATAAACCTATTCATTCACTCAAGATCATATTGAATGGCGGTGCTGGCTCGAAGGACCGAATGGCCTACTTCTGCACCTATTTTATACGTTTCTGTTTTTTTCTATATACTTCGGTACACGTGACAATAAACTAATCTATACTGAACTGGATAGGACAGGTTTGGAGGGATATGGACCAAGCGCAGGCAAGTGGGACCAATGTAGAAACATAGAAACGTAGAAAATAGGTGCAGGAGTAGGCCATTCGGTCCTTCGAGCCTGCACCGCCATTCAATATGATCATGGCTGATCATCCAACTCAGTATCCTGTACCGGCCTTCTTTCCATACCCCATGATCCCTATAGCCACAGGGGCCACATCTAACTCTCTCTTAAATATAGCCAATGAACTGTGGCCTCAACTACTTTCTGTGGCAGAGAATTCCACAGATTCACCACTCTCTGTGTGAAAAATGTTTTTCTCATCTCAGTCCTAAAAGATTTCCCCCTTATCCTTAAACTGTGACCTCTTGTTCTGGACTTCCCCAACATCGGGAACAATCTTCCTGCATCTAGCCTGTCCAACCCCTTAAGAATTTTGTAAGTTTCTATGAGATCCCCCCTCAATTTTCTAAATTCTAGCGAGTACAAGCCGAGTCTATCCTGTCTTTCTACATATGAAAGTCCTGACATCACAAGAATCAGTCTGGTGAACCTTCTCCGTACTCCCTCTATGGCAAGAATGTCTTTCCTATGTATAGCTGGGCCAATGTTGGCCGGTGTGGGCAAGTTGGGCCGAAGGGCCTGTTTCCACACTGTACCATTCTATGACTCTAAACTGTACTGCTAACAGGTCTCCTCTCAATCTCGGGCAGCCCAGGGAAAACATAACAGTGGCTCTCACTGACTGACGATGTTCAAAATGTGTGCAGAGTAGACTTAAAAGCAAAAAAAATCCTTTTAAAAGAAGCTGGACTATAAATCATAACAAATCATAACTTTTTGGCAGTGAGTGCAAGGCAGTAATTGAATCGTGAGTTTGCAGTGGTTTGCCTGATTTTCAGAAAGCTTTGATCAGGTATATTTGATGTCATAAGGAAAGTTGTGATTGAACTATTGGCTCGTGACCCTGCCAGACATCTGTTAATAACATGGAGACACAAGGAACTGCAGATGCTGGAAACGTGCATTGAACACAAAGTGCTGGAGTAACTCAGCGGGTCAGGCAGCATCTCTGGAGGACATGGGTAGGTGGCGTTTCAGGTCGAGAACCATCTTCAGACTGATTGTTTGTTTTTTTAAATATTTTATTTTATTAGAAGTACGTAGAGTCATATGGCACCAAAGTGCCTAATATATATTTTCATAATACATTTTATGTACAACTTCTTTTTTTTTTGTTACATGGAAAAAAGATGAGAATAAGAAAAAGTAGTTAGATAGTAAAGGATAGAAAGATGTGAAATATATAGTGTGTGAAGAAAGAAAACGAGTAAATGAAGAAAGTTGAGAGAGAAAATAGAGAAAAGAAAATAAAATAAAAAAGAAAAGGAGATCATTATTTATAATCTTGACCAACCCTCGTCCAGTCCTGAAACAGTTATTTTTTACAATTGTGTTGCACCATATGATTCCAAAAAAACGACGAATGGAGACCAACTCGTTATGAATTGGTCTGATTTATCCATTAGGAGGAATCGCATTTCCTCAAGATGAGCGGTGTCCAACATACTTGCAATCCACATTTTAAGCGTTGGTATTGATGTACCCTTCCAAAATTTAAGTATTAATTTTTTTGCTATTATTAAACCATAGTTAAGGAATAGATTTTGAGATGTGTTCAATTTATTCCCATCTTCCATTACACCAAATATAATCATTTCAGTATTAGGTTCCATTCTTGTCTTGAATAATTTTGTAAATATTTCAAAAATATAATTCCAAAATCTATAAAGTTTTATGCAGGAAACTAAGGAGTGTGTTATAGTTGCCTTTTGGGCTAGACATTTATCACAAGTGGCGGATATATTTGGATAAAATTTGTTCAATCTTGTTTTTGAATAATATAATCTATGTACAATTTTAAATTGAATTAGATTATGTCTTACATTAATTGAACATTTGTGAATATATATCAGGTATTTTTCCCATTTAATCTTTGTAATTTTTATCATTAATTTACCGTTCCCACTCTTCTCTAAGTACCTCTGTCGATGGTAGGTCTATATTTAGAATATTATTATATAAATAGGATATTAATTTTGTGAGTCAGCTTCAATATTCATTGCTTCTTCCAATAAGTCAGGAGTTACTTTTTGATATCCTTGTATATATTTTTTCATGAAGTCGCAAATCTGAAGATATTGAAAATATTGGTTGTTTTCAGACTGATTGTTTAAGAAGGAACTGCAGATGCTGGAAAATCTAAGGTAGACAAAAATGCTGGAGAAACTCAGTGGGTGAGGCAGCATCTATGGAGCGAAGGAAGAGGTGATGTTTCGGGCCGAGACCCTTCTTCAGACTGATTGTCGTCGTGTGGGGTGGGGGGAGAGAAAGCTGGTGAGGAGAGATGGGGGTGTGTGACAAAGCCTGGCAAGACCGTCACAATATGCTGGAGTAACTCAGCGGAACGGGCAGCATCTCTGGATGGAAGGGACGGGTGACGTTTCAGGTTGAGACCCTTCTTCGGTCTCGACCTGAAACGTCACCCAGTCCTTCTATCCTGTGATGCTGCCCGCTCCCCTGAGTTAATCGGGCATTTCGCATCTATCTTCGGTGTAAACCAGCATCTGCAGTTCCTTCCCACACACATGGCAAGCGATAGGAGGATGCAAGTGCAGGGCAGGGGATTTGATGGGCAGATGGTTGAACAAGGGCTAGTGATGAAAATGATGACAAAAGACAACTAAAGGGTGTTGATAAAGAGAAGAGTGACATAGAGTAATACAGCGTGGAAAACAGGCCGTTCAGCCCATCTTTTTGGGCCGATCAAACCCCGTTCAAGGATAGTCCGTGGATCACCAATGAGGTAGATAGTAGTTCAGGGAGCAGTGCTGAACTATTATCTGTGACCCTCGGACTATCCTTGATCGGACTTTGCTGGCTTTACCTTGCACTAAACGTTATTCCCTTATCATGTGTCGGTACACTGTAAACGGCTCGATTGTAATCATGTATTGTCTTTCCGCTGACTGGTTAGCACGCAACAAAAGATTTTCACTGTACCTCGGTACACGTGACAATGAACTAAATTCAACTCAACAGGTGAGGTGAAGAATGAATGAATGAATAGTTTATTTCGGTCATACTTTACAATCTGTGTGAATAACAACCAACACTGTATCCATTTCACACAATGTTCACATAATCAATGACCAAAAAAGGAACAGGCTGAAGCCACAAAGCTTATTTTTGCCTATCCTATAAAGAGGATTTGATGGGCGAATGGTTGAACGAAGGCTAGTGATAAAAATGATGGCAAAAGAGGACTAACGGAGACAAAAGGAGACGAATGAAAGAGGAATCAAGGGATATGAGGAGAAAGCAGGATTTTGAATGATCAGCCATGATCATATTGAATGGCCGTGCAGGCTCGAAGGGCCGAATGGCCTACTCCTGCACCTAATTTCTATGTTTCTACGTTTCTAGGAGTTATAGAGATACAGAGCGTGGATAACAAGCCCTTCGGCCCAACTTGCCCACACCGGCCAACATGTCCCAGTGTCCCTTGTGTAGATGGGTGCGATAGTGCTAATGTCCAGGGGTCGCTGGTCGGTCCGGACTCGGTGGGCCGAGGGGCCTGTTGCCACGCTGTATCTCTAAAGTCTGAGGTAAATCATTGAGTTTATACACTCCACTGGACAGTGGATGTTTCTACTCATCTGCAACAATCCAGTCGAGGATATCTGTGTTGATTTGTCCCGCTTGTTCTTGGTTTTGCAGAACCACGTCAAGGAAGAAAAGTCGTCCTTTCCCAATTCTGCCCGGACGGCAGGGTCGGCGCGAGAGTCCAATGGAAGGGCTGCTTCTGCCCGCTACCAGAATGACGGCAGAACCTTGGGCAAGGCCCAGGCTCAGCAAGATGACGCGCATGCTCCCCTTCAGAGAGACAGCCCACGCACATTCCTGTTGGATCTGGAGAACTTCCCTGACCTGTCCAAAGCCGACATCAATGGACAAAACCCCAACATACAGGTACAGTGCCAAATGACTTGAATCTTTCCACACCGTGATATAGATGGTAGAACAAAACAGCACCAGAACAGGCCTTTATGCCCACTATGTTGGTGCCACACATGATGCCAAGACTTCCTCCAGTTTGTCTTGACTGATCTACAGCATACCATGGCGGTGCTGGCTCGAGGGGCCGAATGGCCTACTCCTGCACCTATTCCTTCTCAACACAGCGCAAAGCACAACCGATCTAACCCACTGTGAATTCATCTCTGCTCTCGTTATACTGACAAAGAAAATGCACGTTTTACATCTCAGCGGATAATACCAGTCGCTATTTATAGTGAGTTGCTTAATATGCTAAAGTTCACATTCCTGCCTGCTCTGATTTAACAAAGCAGTCCACTTGGTTTAAAATAAACCGATTCAGTCAACAAGCGTGCAAAGACGGCGAGCCAAAATAGCAGAGGGCAGAACGTTAACCAAACCCATACTTAGAAATTAGGGCTGCACGATGGCGCAGCGGTGGAGTTGCCCAATTTCCATCCCGACTACGGGTGCTGTCTGTAGTCACGGAGTTAGTACCTTCTCCCCGTGACCTGTGTGGGTTTTCTCCGGGTGCACTGGTTTCCTCCCACGCTCCAAAGACATTGGGGCTTTGTAGGTTCATTTGGCTTTGGTAAAATTGTAAATTGCCCCTGGTGTGTGTAGGATAGCGTTAGTGTGCGGGGATCGCTGATCGGCGCGGACTCGGTGGGCCGAAGGGCCTGTTTCCGCGCTGCACCTCTAAACTCAAAAACTAGAATTAGAATTTAGAATTGAATGCTTTATTTTCGAACAGAATAAAAGAATAAAAAGCAAGTGTGAAAAAGCAAACTAAAAACCTAAACGTCAAAATACACTGATATTCGTCTGTGGTCTGAGGAAGGGTCTCGGCCCAAAACGTCGCCCATTCCTTCTCTCCATAGATGCTGCCTCACCCGCTGAGTTTCTCCAGCATTTTTGTCTACCTCTGTCTGTTGAAGTGTCAGGCTTGCAGATGCGTTGCCCAATCGACCATCTTTGCATTTCTGCATGAAAAATGCTGCCTTAGAAAACATCCAATGGTTTAAGTTGATTTCGTATTTAGCTTATTTAAAGAATTTTATAGGCTTTAAATGATAAACAGTTGCTTGCTTGTCGACTTGGTTGTCGGCCAGGCCTAGAATGTACTGGCTGCTGTGAGGACTAAATTACGATGCATGACTACACTCGATTTAACATACTTCACTCTTACTGTTTTACAGTTTCCAGTTCAGTTTATTGTCACGTGTACCGAGGTGCTGTGAAAAGCTTTTTGCCGCGCGCTATCCAGGCAGTGGAAAGATAATGCATGATTACAATCGAGCCATTTACAGTGTACAGATCCTTCTGAACCTTCTGCATTTTGTAGTCGGCAGGGCAGTACTCGCCAACTTGCATATCGCCAACTTGGACAGTTTTACATTTTTACCAAGCCAATTAACCTACAAACCTGCATGTCTTTGGAGTGTGGGAGGAAACCGAAGATCTCGGAGAAAACCCACGCAGATCACGGGGAGAACGTGCAAACTCCGTACAGACAGCGCCTGCAGTCGGGATCATAGAAACATAGACATAAAAAATAGGTGCAGGAGTAGGCCATTCAGCCCTTCGAGCCTGCACCGCCATTCAATATGATCATGGCTGATCATCCAACTCAGTATCCCATACCTGCCTTCTCTCCATACCCTCTGACCCCTTTAGCCACAAGGGCCACATCTAACTCCCTCTTAAATATAGCCAATGAACTGGCCTCAACTACCTTCTGTGGCAGAGAATTGTGTGAAAAATGTTTTTCTCATCTCGGTCCTAAAAGACTTCCCCCTTATCCTTAAACTGTGACCCCTTGTTCTGGACTTCCCCAACATCAGGAACAATCTTCCTGCATCTAGCCTGTCCAACCCCTTAAGAATGTTGTAAGTTTCTATAAGATCCCCCCTCAATCTTCTAAATTCTAGCGAGTACAAGCCGAGTCTATCCAGTCTTTCTTCATATGAAAGTCCTGACATCCCAGGAATCAGTCTGGTGAACCTTCTCTGTACTCCCTCTATGGCAAGAATGTCTTTCCTCAGATTAGGAGACCAAAACTGTACGCAATACTCCAGGTGTGGTCTCACCAAGACCCTGTACAACTGCAGTAGAACCTCCCTGCTCCTATACTCAAATCCTTTTGCTATGAATGCTAACATACCATTCGCTTTCTTCACTGCCTGCTGCACCTACATGCCTACTTTCAATGACTGGTGTACCATGACACCCAGATCTCGTTGCATCTCCCCTTTTCTGAAGAAGGGTTTCGTCCCAAAACGTTGCCTATTTCCTTCGCTCCATAGATGCTGCTGCACCCGCTGAGTTTCTCCAGCACTTTTGTCTACCTCTGGACGAGAGACTCTGTGCGTCTACACGACCTATTCCTCGATTCCCCCCTTAAGGCTTTCGAAAGGTTTTTCCTGCTCTTTAAACGAACCATGATGTTACTGAGGCTCAGTGGGTGCAGCAGCATCTATGGAGCGAAGGAAATAGGCGACGTTTCGGGTCTGAAGTCTGAAGAAGGGTTACGGGCCGAAACATCGCCTATTTCCTTCGCTCCATAGATGCTGCTGCACCCACTGAGTTTCTCCAGCATTTTTGTGTACCTTCGATCTTCCAGCATCTGCAGTTCCTTCTTGAACACAGAACATGTTACTGAGGAGAGAGAAAAAAAAAAACGCTCTCTGCAGATGCTGGAAGTAAGAAACAAAACAGGAAATGGTGTAAATACACAGCAGGTGAGTTAAGATCTCCAGAGAGAGAGGAACTGAATTATCATTTCGAGTCAGTGACCTTTCACGCCTTTGCTCTGTGCTTCAATGCTGCGGTTTCGTGCATAGGCAGACGAATTAGCATTAAGATTTACCAGACCCGGTGTCAGGGGGCTGCCTGCATTCACTGGGAGAAAGGGCTTGGGACTGCTGGAAACACTCATCTGGTCAGGAAGTATTAATGGTAAGCAAAACAGATGGCCCGACATCAGAGCGGGTGCAGTTAGTTATGCAAACACACAGTGTTCGTAAAGGCAGAGCAAAAGGAAAGAGAATGGATAGCAGCAGTCCAACGGTCAGTCTGACGAAGGGTCTCGACCCTAAACGTCGCCTATCCATGTTCGCCAGTAGATGCCGCCTGTCCCGCTGAGTCCCGCTGACTGTCCCACAGTACCAGCTAATTCAAGAGCTCTCCCGAGTTTGCCCTAATTCGAACGCGGAGATTTACGGGTAACGGCCGCTCGCAGTTACTCTGGGCTCTCGTGGACATTTTTCAACATCGTCACGAGTCTTCCCGAGCTTACCGCGTTTCCCGAGTACCTGCCGCTAGCGTTACGAGCCGCTAAGAGACGTCCCTGAGCTCCGACGTACCCGCTACGTACATTCTACGTGCTTACCACGAGTTTGATTTTTTTTTAAACTCGGGAGAGCTCTTGAATGACCTCGTACAGTGGGACAGGCCGTTTACTCCAGCATTTTGTGTTCTATCAATGGTTTAGTTGGAGGAAGGGACTGCAGATGCGGGTTTGTGCACCGAAGATAGACGCAAAATGCTGGAGTAACTCAGCGGGATGGGCAGTAGCTCTGGATAGAAGGTTGAGTATAGGTTTTTGTTTGTTTTAGAGATACAGTGCGGAAACAGGCCCTTCGGCCCACCGAGTCCACACCAGCCACCGATCACCCCGTACGCCAGCACTATCCGACACACACTCGGGACAGCTAACAATTTTTCCCAAACCCACTTAACCTACAAACCACGCAGTCTTTGGAGTGTGGGAGAAAATCGGAACACCCGGGGAAAAACCCACACAGGTCACGGGGAGAACGTACAAACTCCGTACAGACAGCACCCGTAGTCGGGATCGAACCCGGGTCTCTGGCGCTGTGAGGCAGCAACTCTACCGCTGCGCCACCGTGCCACCCTAGATGTTATGGTGACCTGGCAGTGAAGACAGTGAACCATGGAATCATTGATATGAGCTTGAGGCAGCAACTCTACAAAGATTCACTGAAGTGGCGTAGATGGGCGATCAGAGAAATGAAAGCGGGCGAGGATGAAAAACGGGAGACAATAGACAATAGGAGGAGTATGCAATTCGGCCCTTCGAGCCAGCACCGCCATTCACTGTGATCATGGCTGATCATCCCCAATCAGTACCCTGTTCCTGCCTTCTCCCCATATCCCTTGACTCCGCTATCTTTAAGAGCCCTCTCTTGAAAGTATCCAGAGAATCGGCCTCCACCGCCTTCTGAGGCAGAGAATTCCACAGATTCACAACTCTCTGGGTGAAAAAGTGTTTCCTCGTCTCCGTTCTAAATGGCCAACCCCTTATTCTTAAACTGTGGCCCCTAGTTCTGGACTCCCCCCCCCCCAACATCGAGAACATGTTTCCTGCCTCTAGCGTTTGTCCAAATCCTTAATAATCTAGTGTTTAAGAAGGAACTGCAGATGCTGGAGAATCGAAGGTACACAAAAAAGCTGGAGAAACTCAGCGGGTGCAGCAGCATCTATGGAGCGAAGGAAATAGGCAACGTTTCGGCCCGAAACGTTGCCTATTTCCTTCGCTCCATAGATGCTGCTGCACCCGCTGAGTTTCTCCAGCTTTTTTGTGTACCCTTAATAATCTCATGTGTTTCAATGAGATCATGTGGTCAGGATCACACTAGCATTCTGTACACTCAGAATGTCACCCAGTCAGGCCTCTGTGGTGCTCGGATTATTGTAGTTGAGGAAGTTGTAGCACCACGCTCACTATTGCCAGCCTGTAGCATACGGCTGACACCACCACCTTGATCGACTTGCACCAAAGCTGAGATGCCAGATATAATCACACTGACTTTCCTTGTAGAATTCCCCACGTTCTTCCCGACTCCCCTCCCTCATTCATTCCCTCCTTCCCCACTGTAGGCTTGTAGGTTAATCGGCCCTCTGTAAATTGCCCTCTAGTGTGTAGGGAGTGGATGAGAAAGTAGGATAACATGCAACAGGTGATCAATATCTGTAAACTAAGCTAAACATATCTAAACTAAACTAATCTAAACTAAACAAAACTAATATAATATAATCTAAGCGGAACTAAATTAATCCAAACTAAACTAATCGAATCTAAGCTAGACTAATCTTAACTAGTTTAATTTAGTTTGGAGATACAGCACGGAAACAGGCCCTTCGGCCCACCAAGTCCAGGCCGGCCAGCGATCTCCGCACATTAACACTGCCCTACACACACGAGAGACAATCTTACATTTTTTTAAAAATACCGAGCCATTTAACCCACAAACCCGTACATCTTTGGAGTGTGTGGGAAGGGATTGCACAGAGGTACAACGAGATTTGGTATGCAGCTTCCATCCGATGTCATAACTTAATTAACTAAATATTTAGACACCCAGAGAAACAAGATTAAAATATAACAGTAAAACAGTATAAAGTGCAAATGTGTCTGTGTCGGGTCGATATGCGACGTGACCATCCGAGGGGGGGGGTGGGGGGCACTCAGCAGGGCCGGTTCAGAAGAACAGCTATAGCTCTGGGGATGAAGCTGTTCCTAAGTCTGGAGGTGCGGGCGTAGAAGGCCTTGTAACGTCTGCCGGAAGGTAGGAGTTCGAACAGACTATTGCAAGGGTGTAAGGAGTCTTTGTGAATGCTGACGGCCTTCCTGAGGCACCGTGTATAGTAGATGCCCTCCAAGGCTGGTAGCTGTGTCCCAATAATCTGTGGACGACGCGCTGAAGAGCTCTCCTCTCCGCCTCCGTGCAGCTGAGATACCACACAGAGATGCCATATGTCAGGATATCCAAACTAAACTCAACTCAACTCAACTCAGCTCAGCTAAACTAAATTAATTCAAACTAAGCTCAACTAAACAGGCCTTTCAACGGGACAAGCTACGTCTGAAGAAGGGTTTCGGCCCGAAACGTTGCCTATTTCCTTCGCTCCATAGATGCTGCTGCACCCGCTGAGTTTCTCCAGCTTTTTTGTGTAACCTAAGGCAATGTTCATGTTTTGATGTGCGGCGAGGCTTTCCAGCACCAGATACTAGCTGTGATCTGAGCCCACGTGAGCATATTGGCTTCTGAATGGCAGACAGAATGAGGAGAAGATGGAATGGCTGGTTTGAGGCGGTTCCAGTTGGCTGTGCCTTCTGGCAGATTCCTGGATTGAAGATTTTGTTAAACCATTCCGTTTGTTCGCGATCCTTTGATCCTACGACATACCTTGATCATGCTGGGTGGCTGGGTCTGCTCCTCCAGCTCCAACCAACAGAACATCTACACGAATGGACAGAGTAATGGGGCCGCACATCACGGAAGCAGGCCCTTCAGCCCACATTGCCCGTGCTGACCAACTTGGCACAGTGCGCCCGTCCCATTTTGTCTGCGTTTGGCCCATTGTCCTCTTAAACCTTTCCAATCCATAGGAAAAGGACACAGAGTGCTGGAGTAACTCAGCGGGTCAGGCAGCATCTGTGGAGAACATGGATAGGTGACGTTTCGGGTGAGAACTCTTCTACCAAAGATCATATAGCACCTTCTACAGACATAGTTGTCTATCCATGTTCTCCAGATCACCTATCCATGTTCTCCACAGATGCTGCCTGACCCGCTGAGTTACTCCAGCACTCTGTGAAACGTCACCTATCCATGTTCTCCACAGATGCTGCCCGACCCATTGAGTTACTCCAGCACTCTGTATTTTTTGTGTGTTAACCAGCATCTGCAGTTCCTTGTTTCTGCTATCTATACCCTCATTACCCTTGAGGGACATGGGTGAACTGCCTGGGGTGTTACAAGAAGACCCACCATTGTGTTGTGTCCATCATTGCTGAAAATCCCAGTTTAGATCCAGTATTGTTACATGTGATGGCCTGAAACATCATCTTTCTTTCTTTTAAAATATTTTTATTCGTTTTTTTTCCAAAAACATAAACAAAACAACAAAACAAAAGAATAAAGATGAACATAACAATGCATATTGATACATAGGGATCAGGATTACATTAATAACAGGTATAACCTAAATATGAGTCCAGTGTCAGAATACACAATTAATATAGACCTCCCCGGTCTCTATGTAAATATAGTCAAATCTTTAAAAGAAAACTTATATGTAGAAAAAAAACAAAAAGAAAAAAAAGGAAAAAAAGGAATAAACAACCCCTTAAAACAAGAATAAAAAAACTAAACAGAATCTGCGCTGCAAAGAATTTCAACAATTTAAGTCCATGTTTCTCGTCAAGTCATACGAAACATCATCTATCCACGTTTTCAGGAGATGCTGCCTGACGTGCTGATCTTGTGTTCTGCACAAGACAACAGCATCTGCAGTTCCTTGTGTCGCCATCTAGGAGCTTCAGAGAGATAGACTGACAATAATTTTTAGTTTTGTTTAGAGATACAGCGCAAAAACAGGCCCTTCGGCCCACTGGGTCCGTGCCGACCAGCGATGCCCGCACACTAACACTATCCTACACACTCACAATTCTTACATTTATGCAAACCTGTACGTCTTTGGAGTGTGGGAGGAAACCGAAGTTCTCGGTGAAAACCCACGCGGGTCACGGGGAGAACGTACACACTCCGCACAGACAGCACCCGTAGTCGGGATCGAACCGTGGTCTCCGGCGCTGCATTCGCTGTAAGGCAGCAACTCTACCGCTGCGCCAGCGTGCCGCCCTTTGTGACTGCCAGTCTGAAGAGACGTCACCCATTGCCTCTCTCCAGGGATGCAGCCTGACCCGTTGAGTTACTCCAGCACTTTGTGTGTCCGCCTTCTACCGCTGGCGCCTGTAGACGTGCGCATTGCGCCCTGACGTAGGTTGTCTTCCCCCGTGCAGGTGACCATCGAAGTGGTGGACGGGACGGAGATGGAGGCGGAGAGGGACCTGCGCAAGGTGGCCAAGCCCAGCTGGCCAGGGCCCTCGCCGGGCTGGCGGGGCTGGTGGCAGAAGACGGCAGCCACCGCCTCGGCGCACGATGGCGGCGGCGGCGAGCGGGCCGAGGACAGCAACTTCCTGAACCCCGCCGGCAGCTGGGACCGCGGCACGGTGACACAGCGGCGGTGGGAACCAGAGGGGCAACCCGAGTATGGTGAGTCCGCATTCCTCGCCCCTCCCTGCCTCGCCTCGCCCCGCCCCGCCCCGCCCCGCTCTGCCCCGCCAGACCCCGCCTCGCTCACTCACTCTGGGCAACAGACGATCAGTCATAGAGTGATACAGTGTGGAAACAGGCCCCTCGGCCCAACTTGCCCACATGGGCCAACAATGTCCCAGCTACACTAGTCCCACCTGCCTGCTCTTGGTCCATATCCCTCCAAACCTGTCCTATCCATGTACCTGTCTAACTGTTTCTTAAACGATGGGATAGTCCCAGCCTCAACTACCTCCCCTGGCAGCTTGTTCCATACACCCACCACCCTTTGTGTGAAAAGGTTACCCCTCATATTCCTATTAAATCTTTCCCCCTTTCATCTTGAACCTATGTCCTCTGGTCCTCGATTCCCCTACTCTGGGTAAAAGACTCTGTGCATCTACCCGATCTATTCCTCTCATGATTTTGTACACCTCTATAAGATCTCCCCTCATCCTCCTGTGCTCCATGGAATAGAGACCCAGCCTGCTCAACCTCTCCCTGTAGCTCACACCCTCTAGTCCTGGCAACATCCTCGTAAATCTTCTCTGAACCCTTTCAAGCTTGACAATATCTTTCCTGTAGCATGGTGCCCTGAACTGAACACAATATTCTAAATGCGATCTCACCAACGTCTTATACAATTGCAACATGACCTCCCAACTTCTATACTCAATACTCTGACTGATAAACGTTGGGATAGTCCCAGCCTCAACTACCTCCTCTGGCAGCTTGTTCCATACACCCACCACCCTCTGTGTGTAAAAAGTTACCCCTCAGATTCCTATTAAATCTTTTCCCCTTCACCTTAAACCTATGTTCCCTAGCTTAAACAGGCAAAACTTATATTCACTGGAATTTAGAAGGATGAGAGGCGATCATATAGAAACAGATGAAGTTATTAAAGAATTGGACAGGTTAGATGCAGGAAAAATGTTCCCGATGTTGGAGGAGTCCAGAACCAGGGGCCACAGTTTAAGAATAAGGGGTAGGCCGTTTTGGACTGAGGCGAGGAAAAACCTTTTCACCTAGAGAGTTGTGAATCAGTGGAATTCTCTGCCACAGAAGGCAGTGGAGGACAATTCACTGGATGTTTTCAAGAGAGAGTTAGATAGAGCTCTTGGGGCTAACGGAATCAAGGGATATGGGGGGAAAGTAGGAACGGGGTACTGATT